>NW_028134777.1:0-91428 GCF_964662115.1 Mustela nivalis | reverse complement strand
AGCTTTTCCTCCAAGATCCAGTATAAGGTCAGGATGCCCAATCTTACCACTTTTATTCAACATTGTACTAAAAGTCCTAGCCATAACAGTTAGACAAGAGAAAGAAGTAAAAGTCATCCAAAGCAGAACCAAAGAAGTAAAATTATCTGTGTTTGCAGATGACATGGTCATATATGTAGGACACCCTAAAGAATTAACAACAAAGGCCCTGTTAGAACTAGCGAATGAATTTTAGTAAAGTTGCAGAATTAAAAAAAAAATCAATATTCAATAATCAGTCATATTTCTAGTCACAATAAACCATGTGAATAGAAAATAAAGAATATAATCTCACTTACAATAGCAACAACAAAAAAAATAAAAGACTTAGGAATCAACCAAAGATGTGAAAGTTTTCTATATTAAAAATTGTTAAAGCACTGGTGAGGAAAATTAAAGAAAACATGGATAAATGTAAAGATATTTCATATTCATGGATTGAAAGAATTAATATTGCCAAAATGTCTTTACTAATCCAAGTGCTTTACAGATGGAATTCATTCTCTATCAAAATCCCAGTGCCATTTGACATAATTAGAAAAAACAATCCAAAAATTTGTATAGAACCACAAAAGACCCCAAATAGCAAATGCTATTTGGGGGGCTCTGTCCGTTAGGCATCTAACTCTTGGTTTCATCTCAGGTCATGACCTCAGAGTCCTGAGATCAAGCCCCACATTGGGCTCCTCCTTCAGTGGTAAGTCTGCTTCCCCTCTCCATCACTTTGCCCCTCCCACTGCTCATGCACTCTCTTACTCTCTAAAATAAATAAATAAATCTAAAAAAAAAAAAAGAGCAAAGCTGGAAGCATGATACCTCCTGATTTCAATATATATTACAGAGCTATAGTAATCAGAACAGTATAGTAATGCCATAAAAACAGATATATAGACCAGGGGAATGAAATAAAGAGCCCAGCAATAAATCCATGCCTTTAAGGTCAAATGATTTTTGACAAGAGTGCCAAGACTGTACATAGTGAAAGGGTAATTTGTTCAACAAATGTGTTGGAAAACCTGAATGTCCACATGCAGATGAATAAATTGAATGCTTATCTTGCATCATATTTTTAAAATCCACTCAAAATGAACTCAAGACTTAGACTTAAAACCATAAAAGTACTAGAAGAAAACATATGGGAAATGCTTCTTGACATTCGTCTGGGCAATGGCTTCTTTGGACGACATCAAAAACTCAAGGCAACAAAAATAAGAGTAGACAAATCAGGCCGCATGAAACTAAAACCGTTCCGCACATCAAGGGAAACAATCAACAGAGTGAAAAGACAACCTACTAAATGAGAGAATATATCTGTAAGCCAGATAGCTGATAAGAGTTTAATACCTGTAATGTATAAGGAGCTCAAACAATTCAAAATCAAGAAAAAATTAACCCTAATAAAAAAAAAATGGGCAAAGAATCTGAATAAACATTTCTCAAAGGAGACCTATAAATGGCCCTAACAGGTATATGATAGGCGTTAAACATCACTAATCATCACGGAAATGCAAATCAATCACAAAATCACAATATCACCTCTCACCTGCTAAAATGGCTGCCATCAAAAAGATAAAAAGATAAGAAGGGTTGACAAGATGTGGAGAAAAGGAGATCTTTGTGCACTATTGGTGGGACCAGAGACGGGTGTGGCCGTCGCGCAAACCAGTATGCATGTTCCTCCAAAGATTAAAAATAGAATTACCATATGATCTGGTAATCCCACTTCTGGGCATGTATCCAGTAGAAATGCAAACAGAATATCAAAGAGATATCGGTCTTCTTATGTTCACTGCATCATTATTTTTTTTTTTTAAAGATTTTTATGTACTTTTTACTTGAGAGAAAGCGGGCAAGAGAGCACAAGCAGAAGGAGGGCAGAGGGAGAGGGAGAATCAGACTCCCCACTGAGCAAGCAGCCCGATGCGGGACTTGATCCCAAGACCCTGGGATCATGACCCGAGGGGAAGGCAGACGCATAATGACTGAGCCACGCAGGTACCCTCGCTGCACCATTATTCACAATAGCCAAGATATGGAAGCTACCCAAGTGCCCACATGCCATATACATGTATATTAAAGCATCTAAATACATATTTAATTAGATTTATTTAATTTTATGTTTATTTATTAATATAAATTTCTATTTATTTAATTTTACATAATTAAATACCTATCTAATACTTAATTACATAAAATTAAATGCTATCTAATAGTAAGATATATACTTAATTATAATTAGAAAATCTTATTAGCTATCTCTTAAAAGTCAGAAGACACCACTGAATTCTGAACAACAAAATACTTTCATTAAAAAAGTTTAAAACCTGTGCTTATTATTAGAGTGATTTTTCCACAAGAAATCAATAGGAAGAAAATGAATCTGTAAACAAATATTTACAGCACTAAATCATTATTAGAAAAAGAAATCCTGAGACAATGATTAATACTGGAAATTCTTAAAAACCCAAAGAGATTAAACACAAATGTACATGATATCTTCTTGCTATTAAAATAACATATCTTTGGGCGCCTGGGTGGCTCAGTGGGTTAAGCCGCTGCCTTCGGCTCAGGTCATGATCTCAGGGTCCTGGGATCGAGTCCCACATCGGGCTCTCTGCTCAGCAGGGAGCCTGTTTCCTCCTCTCTCTCTCTCTGCCTGCCTCTCTGCCTACTTGTGATCTCTCTCTGTCAAATAAATAAATAAAATCTTAAAAAAAAAAAAGAAAAGAAAATAACATATCTTTTAAGGTTTGGCTACCGTTTAGAAATGTTTCTTTTACTTTGTTCTAATCACATGACATTTGTGTCATATGATATCTATCTTTTTTCAGTTGAGACTTTCCTTTTTCTTGGTCTGATGAGTAATTTTTGGATTGTATCCCCTGACTATTTTAAGTATTATAAAGTTAGATTCTAATTCCTATTTAAATCTTTCACGTTATCCAGTAGTTAATCTGTTTAGGATCAGAATGCAGGTCCTAGATCCCTTTTGTAGATTGTGGTTCAAATGTCAATTTAATTTATAGAGCTACTGCAGGGCTACTTTGTCCCACTTTTGTGTTAACAGGAATAAAGGACTCCACCCAACAGTCCCACAGAACCAGGTAGGGAGGGGAAGCTGTGTTTCCTTGTTATTACAGGGCATTGGTTGGTCAAAGTCCTGCCCACAGGCGCCACGGGGAGGGGGTACTGCCTCACTGCTTCATGGCTTCCTTATTGCAGGGTGGGGGTGACTGGGAATTCCATCCACAGGCTCTCCAAGGGGGGTCCCACATTGTAATCGGAAGGCAGAGGTTGAAGTCAGAGTTCTACCTACAGGTGCTGCAGGATGAGGCACTGCCTCCTGTGTGTGTGTGTGTGTGTGTGTGTGTGTGTGTGTGTGTGTGTGTGTTTTATGCATGAAAAGAAGTGGTAATTAGCTCGGCCTCTCTGGTACTGAAGGGTGGGGATGAAAGTCAAGAGCTCTGCCCAGGAGCGTCCTGAATGAAAGGCACTTCCTCCTTATTGCAGAGGGGTGAGAGTCCGACTTCTACCTTTAGGCTCCACAGGGTAGGGGAGGCTCCTCATTACTGCAGGATGTGGGAGGAAACACAGCGTTCCGGCCAGTGGCTTCACTGCTGCAGCACCTATTATAATGGGAACTGGGAGCGGCTCTTTTTTTGTATGGTGGGTGGTGCAAGAATACACAGGTGTGTTAAAAAACTTCTGTCCTTCTGGGCCACCAATAGGTCTTTCTGGTCTTCTGGATAAAGAACTCAGGCCTTTCTTGGGGCTTGTTTTCTTCTGTGCTTGCCAGAGTATAGAGGAGACAAGGAAAAATTCGGGGAACTCGCGGGTAGGGCTCTCTTAGAATCTCAAGGTCCCTAAGTCACATCTACTTTCCTTTCTGTGTCTTTCAGTATTTCTGTGGGTGAAATGTATTTTGTCTAGGTTTTTTCTTTCATTATGAAGAGTGGCAGAAGTAAAATGAAATGCATTTACTCCATCTAGTCTGAAATTGGAAACTTGATATAATATGTTTCAAAACTATCTACTGTCGTATGGAAAATGGATTGTAGGGTGGGGATAGAGTGAGGGCATTGAGATTAGTTAAGGAGCGTTTCCTTGAGAAACTAGGAGGTGGGACTCCTGGGTGGCTCAGTTGGTTAAGCATCTGCCCTCAGCTGAGGTCATGATCCCAGGGTCCTGGGATCGAGTCCCATATGAGGCTCCTTGCTCAGCCAGGAGCCTACTTCTCCCTTGCCTGCTCTGCCTGCTGTAACCTCTGCTTGTGCTCTCTCTCTCTCTGACAAATAAATAAAATCTTTATTAAAAAGGGGGGGGGGCTGGGAGGATAATGGTGTCATGGACTGTTATGGTGACTCCTGTGGGAAGAACAGATTTATAGGGAAACTGGAGAGTCCACTTTATCCACACTACATAGAATCTGCTTATAAGACCTCTAAACCGGAATGCCAGTGGTCCGTTGAACTTATGATTTGGAAAGGTAAGGGGAAAATTCTTGCTGGAGGTATGAATTTGTAACTCATTATTGTATAATATCTAAAACATTTGGGTCTAAGTAAGATCACCTGAGGAGCAAATGCAAAGAATCATTTAAAGATTAGTGAAGGAGGGGCGCCTGGGTGACTCAGTGGGTTAAGCCTCTGCCTTCGGCTCAGGTCATGATCTCAGGGTCCTGGGATCAAGCCCCACATCGGGCTCTCTGCTTGGCAGGGAGCCTGCTTCCTCCTCTCTCTATGCCTGCCTCTCTGCCTACTTGTGATCTCTCTCTCTCTCTAATAAATATGTAAAATATTTTAAAAAAAAGATTAGTGAAGGAAGAGGAGAAAGTAAAGGAGATGGCAAAGGGTAACATGTAAATTAGGAGGGAAACCAACATGTTTTGGTGCTAGAGAAGCCATTAGAGGAGAGTGTTTCAAAGAAAAAAAGAAGTAGTTAAACATGTTAAATTCTGCCAAGTTGTGAAAAGTGTCCATTAGATTTCATGACATGGAGATGGACTTTGGTCCCACAATTCAGTGGATTAAAAGTTGAGTCACCACAGCGACTATCCTGATCAAGTTGTACAACCATGTATGGAAGTTCTTGGCTGTAGAAACTGAAGCTGCATGATATGAATTGAAGAATGAATGGAACTAAAAATATATTGTATAGAGTTTTAGCTCTGTCATGTAAAGAGCTTAGAAGGTGTCACTCCTATTACTACCCAAGGAAAAGCCAGACAAATTAAAAATCAATGACTTTTCTTGAGCCCATCAAGGGAACTGAGTTTGCAGGGCAAACTACCAACCCAAGGTCTGTAGAGACAGATGAATCCAGACAGTCATAGTTGAGAATCTGTTTACATGGAGAAGAAACTACTGGAGCCATAAACTGGTGGTAAGGAACACTTAAATGGTAATTTTGACAAATTACGGGAAGCTGAGTGTGAGATCAAGAAAGTCCTTATGGTTACAATTTAAGGGGAAACTCCACCATATCTCACCATGAAGACTAGAGAAAAATCCCCTCATGGCTTTGGCAGGGGGAGAGGAAAACTAATCTTTGTGAAATAGACCCAGAGACCTTTTCCACAACAAAGGCCGGCTCTTCAGGGAGAAAGTGTGTACCAGATCCCTGTCCCAGAATCATAGGGAAGGTTACTGCTTTCACTCCTGTCTCCTCTAGACTTTCAGTCTCAATAAGTTAGGAGGAAGCTATACAGGAATAAACATTTCTGGAGGTCACATACCAGAGATGCAGGCCCACTAAAAGACTGACATTTAAGTGGGAGATTGTACAAGGCTCCCCTCGCTCATACCTTACTACATCAAAAAGGCTTCAGTAAAATAGTGCAGATTAGAATAGAATTAGATAGATTAGAATAGAACTGTAAGATATATACAATCTCTGAAGAGAGAAACTTAGGCATGTCTAACGTCAAAAAGGGAGACAAAAACAAGAACCTTAAAGCAATTTAAAGCTTCTGGCACCTATAGTTACAGCAAACACCAAACCAAGCCCAATTACTGGCCAGATTAATATAAATCCACATACAAGTGGCTTATTTAACCTCAGTTCCCATTACCCAATTTAACATATATGACTTTCAACAATAACAAACAAAATTGCAAGCTTGCCAAAAAGCAAGCAGAAACAAAGTCCGGAGAGAAAGAAAACTTGAGAACTAGAATCAGAAATGATACACATATTAGAATTCCCAGATAGCTAATTTATAATAACTGTGATTAATATATTAAGGGCTCTAATAGAAAAATGAGAAAATATAGAAGAACAAATGGGTAATGTAAGCAGAAAAGTAGAAATTCTAAGAAAGAGTTAAGGAAATGCTAGGAATAAAAACAATGTAATAGAAACGAAGAATGCTTTTGATGGGCTGATCAGTGAATTCACCAGAGCTGAGGAGGGAATTAGTGGGCTTGAAGGTAGGTCAAAAGAAAATTCCCAAACTGAAATACAAAGTAAAAAAAAAAAAAAAAAAAAAAAAAAAAAAAGGACAGCACTTCCAAGAACTGTTGGATAATTTCAAAAGATGTAACACATAAACAACTAGAATGCCAGAAGAAGAGAGAATGGAGCAAAATAAATATTTCAGGTAATAATGGCCAAGAATTTTCAAAATTAATGACAGACACCAAAACAAAGATCCAGAAGCTCAGGAAGCATGATGAATACTAAATGTAAAACAACTACTCCAAAGCATACCATAGTCAAGCTGCAGAAAACTGAAGTCAAAAACCAAATCTTTGAAAAATGCAGGAGGGGAATAAAATTGATCAAAAAGAGTAATAATTAAGAGACCTCTTGTCAGAGGCACACATGCAAGAAGAGAGTTGAGTGAAATATTTAGAGTTGAAAGAAAAAAAATCCACCAACCTAGAATTCTATGTCCAGCAAAATTATCCTTCAAGAGTGATAGAGAAATTAAAACTTTCTCAGATGGGGTGCCTGGGTGGCTCTGTTGGTTGAGCACCTGCCTTCAGCTCAGGTCATGATCCCAGGGTCCTGGGATCGAGCCCCACATTGGGCTCCTTGTTCAGCGGGAAGTCTGCTTCTCCCTCTGCCTCCCCCTTTGCTTGTTCTCTCTCTCAAGTGAATAAATAAAATCTTAAAATAAGAAAATAAAAACTTTCTCAGAAAACAAAAACCAAGGGATTCCTCACCAGCAGAACTGTCCTGCAAGAAATGTTAAAATATTTTCTTCAGAGAGAAGGAGAATGATAAAGGTAAGAAACTTGGATTTACATAAAAAAAGAAGAGCATTAGAAAAGGAGCAAACCAAGATAAAAGAAAACAATTTCTTCTTATTTTGTATTGAGGTAAAATTAACATATGATTGACCACATTAAAGTTTATGATTCAGTGGTTTTTAGTACCTTCATGATGTGCAACAACTATCTTTTTCTAGTTCCAAAATGGTTTGATCAACTTGAAAGAAAATCCTGTACCCATCAATCTGTCACTGTTCTTGAGTTCATCCAAAAAATAATTGTTTGTTTAAATTAATAATAGTAACAAATAGTAAAAAAGTATTGGACTACTATCCCACATGGATAATTAAATGAATGACAGCAATGTAACAGGATACAAGAGGGTGGAATTGAGAATACTTTGTTTGAACCTAAATTAGAGTTGAGTGGAATAGTGTTATTGGAAAGTAGATTTGGATTAGTTAAAATTAGTTAAAATGTACATTGGATTAGTTAAAATGTACATTGTAAACTCCAGAAACTCCAGGGCAATCACTAAAATTTTTTTGAGGAAATATAATCAATACACTAAGAAAGGAAATAAATAGAATCCTACACAATGCTCAATTAAAACCAAAAAGGCAGAAAAAGAAGCATCTGGCAATGAATAGAAAACAGTTACAAACATGGTTGATATTAAGCCAAATAAATGAATAATCAACTTAAATGTTAATGGTCTAAATGGACCAATTAAAAAGCAGAGATTGCCAGAATGAATTTTTGGAAAAATCCCAATAAGACGCAACTATATGCTAAGTGAAATATGCCAGAGAATTACAAACATGATTTCACTCATATGTGAAATTTAAAAAGCAAAACCGATGAACACAGGAGAAGGGAAGTGAAAGTAAAATAAGATGAAAACAGAAAGGAAGACAAAACATAACAGACTCTTAAGTATAGGAAACAAACTGAGGGTTGCTGGAGGGGAGGTGGGTGGGGGAATGGAGTAACTGGGTGATGCGCATGAAAGAGGGCCCTTGAAGTAATGAGCACTGGGTGTTGTATGCACTGATGAATCACTAAATTCTACCTCTGAAACTAGTAATATAGTATATGTTAATTTTAAAGAAGTAAAAAAAAAAAATAAATAAAATCATTTTAAAAGAATTAAAAAAAATAAAAAAGGTGAATTAAAAAAAAGATGCAATTATATATTGTCCTTAAGAAACATGTTTTAAACATAAACCTCAGTTTAAAAGTAAAGAAGTAAAGAAAAAAGTATACTAAACTAAAACTAATGAAAATAAAACTGGAGGACTATAAAATTTCAGACAAGGCCAACTTCAGCTCAGAATTTTATTAGTGACAAAAAGGGCAGAATATAAAAATAAAGAGGTTAATTTTCCAAGAGAACATAACGATCCTAAACATGAATGCACCTAACAACAGCACATCAAGGCAAAAACTGACAATTGCCAGGAGAAATAAGAGAATCTACTATTATAGTCAGAAACCTAAATGCCACCCCTCCATCAGTAGCTGATAGATCAATCAGGCTGAAAATCAACAAAAATATCCACTTATCACTATCAACAACTTAATCTAATTGTCTTATATAGAATACTCAATCCTACAACACTAGAACACATATTCTTATCAAGATCACATGGAACATTCACCAAGATAAACCACGTTCTGGACCACAAAACACTTATAAAACATAAACAAATTTAATAGAAATTGTAGACTTCTGGGGAAGAGGGTGGAGTAGGAAGATCCTAAACTCATAAAATGACACGAAGCTGGCAGAATAGATTCTTTACAGCAAAACATAGAGAAGAGGGCACATCAAGGAGGGTAGAAAGCAGAGACATAGTCGGGAACCAAGCTGACCTGTGAGACTATTTGCAGGAGGGACGGCTACTTCAAGCAAGAAGAAGAGAGAGGAGCACACTCCTCATTGGGCACCCCAGGCACAGGGGCCCAAAATGGGAAGATGAATCCCAACCATAACATTTGTCTTTGAAAACCAGAGGGGCTTAACTTCTTAAGTTCTTATAATCAGTGAGGCTTAACACCTGGAACATTTTTTTAAAAAAATATTTTATTTATTTGAGAGCGAGAGAGAGAAAATGAGATAGGGAGAGCATGAAAGGGGGGAGGGTCAGAGAGAGAAGCAGACTCCCTGCTGAGCAGGGAGCCGATGTGGGATTTCATCCTTGGACTCCAGGATCTTGACCTGAGCTGGAGGCAGTCACTTAACCAACTGAGCCACTCAAGCACCCTAACACCTGGAACTTTAAAAAAACAGTGGCTGGGGGGCACCTGGGTGGCTCAGTGGGTTAAAGCCTCTGCCTTTGGCTCAGATCTCAGGGTCCTGGGATCGAGCCCCACATTGGGCTCTCTGCTCAGCGGGGAGCCTGCTTCCTCCTCTCTTCCTGCCTGCCTCTCTGACTACTTGTAATCTCTGTCTATCAAATAAATAAATAGAATCTATAAAAAAGAAAAACAGTAGCTGGACTCTGGAATAGCAAGAGGAAACTGAGTCCTGGCCATTAAAGAGACAACACAACAGCCCTGCCAAGAGACAGTATAGAAGCAGCGGTTTGAAAAAGCATGGGGTATATGGGAGGGAGATTTGGTTACTAATCTCATAACATGTGCTGGAGGGGCAGGGATCATTGGGAAACTCCAAGAATAAAAAAGCTGGTGGGCACTATTTCCCTCCCCTGCCCCCCAGCTTAGATACATGGACACCTGCAGGAACCAGTGCAGCATCAACACTCTCCACTGGCTTGCCAACAGTGTGCTCTGTGACCATGTCCTCCTGCAGACTTACCTTCAACTCAGCCTCAGCAGCTCTCCAAATCAGTGCCAAGCAACCTCCCACAGTGGACCTCAGCAAACCTTACTGACCCCACCCCCTGAACACTTCTGCCAACCTACCCTCTCCAGCCTGGACTTGGCAGTTTTCCCTGGTAGCTGCAAGTCCCCTTCCACAGCAGACCAGCCTGGATCTTCCTGGCATCCACCCCTGGCTTCTCCTCAGAATTTGCCCCCTCCAAACTGGCTTCATAAGAGTACACCCAAAGCAGTGACACAAGAGTACACCCAAAGCAGTGAGTACACCCAAAGCAGTGACTCATTGTGTAAGCAGCCCTGCTGGGCCAGTACCTCTCCAAGTGACTCTTGACCCGTGGCTCCCACTTGGTCTGGGAGCAGAAAACTGCAGACCCCACCCACCAATGAAAGATTCCCAGGGGACACACAGGAAGAGTGCCTGCAGTTTGGTTCAACTGCAGCTTGGTGAATGCCTGGTCTGACCTAACTGAAGCCCAGGGTGGTCCCAGACTGGCCCATAACAACATAGGGACCTAAACCTGTTCACAACAGGCAAGGAGAGCCATTGCAGATGACTGGACTGCAAATGTGGCTCAGTCACAACAGTAGGCACATGTAACACACATGGAAGACACCTCTGAAATGCCAGATTGTGGTGAACAGGAAACACTGCACTATAGGGCATCAGATGACCCTTTCTTTATAAAGCCACTACTTGCAAGAGTAGAAGACATAGCGAACTTTCCTAACATATAGAAACATACATAGAGAGTTGTATAAAATGAGGAGACAGAGGAATATGCCCCAAACAAAAGGACAAAATCACAAGAGAGCTAAGTAAAACATAGATAAGTAACATGCCTGATAGAGAATGTAAAGTGATGGTCATACAGATATTCACTGGACTTGAGAAAAGAGTGGAGAATCTCAGCAAGACTCTCACCAAAAAGATACAAAACATAAAAATGAACCAATCAGAGATGAAGCACTCAATAACTGAAATTAAAAATACACTAGAGGGCCATATACCCTATGGAGTATTATGCTTCTATCAGAAAGGATGAATACCCAACTTTTGTATCAACATGGACAGGACTGGAAGAGATGATGCTGAGTGAAATAAGTCAAGCAGAGAGAGTCAATTATCATATGGTTTAACTTATTTGTGGAGCATAAGTAATAACATGGAGGACACGGGGAGATGAGAGGAGAAAGGAGTTGAGGGAAATTGGAGGGGGAGGTGAACCATGAGAGACTGTGGACTCTGATAAACAATCTGAGGGTTCTGAAGGGGCAGGGGTGGGGTGGGAAGGTGGGTGAGCCTGGTGGTGAGTATTATAGAGGGCACATATTGCATGGAGCACTGGGTGTGGTGCATAAATAATGAATTCTGGTACACTGAAAAGAAATTTAAAATAATGATAATAATAATAATAATAATAATAATAATACACTAGAGGGAATGAGTAATAGAGGAAGCAGAGGAATATATCAATGACTGGAGGGACAGAGTAATGGGAAACAATCACACTGCACAGGAGAAAAAAAGATTAATAAAGAATGAGAATAGATTAAGGGAACTCCACAACACCATCAAGTATAACAATATTCACATTATAGGGATCTGTGAAGGAGAAGAGAGAGAAAATAAGGCAGAAAATTTGTGCGAAGAAATAATAGCTGAAAACTTCCTCAATCTGGGTAAGGAAACAGAAATCCAGATCCAGGAGGCACAGAGAGCTCTCAACAAAATCAAGTGAAAAAGGTCCTCACAAAGGCACATAGTAATTAAAATAAGAAAAAGTAGTTTTAGATAATTTTAAAAGCAGTAAGAGAAAACAGTTATATACAAGGGAAACCACGAAGGCTATCAGCAGATTATTCAGCAGAAACTTTGCAGGCCAGAAGAGAGTGGCATGACATATTCAACATGCTGAAAGAAAAGAAAAAAGAAACACACACACACAACAACCCAGCCACAAAGAATATCTCTATGCAGCAAAGCTCTCATTCAGAATACAGGGAGAGATAAACAATTTCCTAGACAAATTAAAGTTAAAGGAGTTCATTACCACTAAACCAGCCTTTAAAAAAATATTAAAGGGGGTTCTTTGAGGGGAAAAAGAAAGAACATAAGCAGGAGTAAAAATGGCAAGGAGCACAAAAGTAGTATGATTAAGTATGTCTATAAAAATAAGGGGGTTTGCAAAATGAAAGAATATGAAGTATGATGCTATATACCTAAAATGTAGAGGGGAGAAGAATAAAAATTTAGTGCATTTGGAATAGATTTGACCACTTGAGTGGTCATCAGAGTAATACAGACTGTTATATTCATAAACCTAATGGTAGCCATAAATTTAAAAACCAATAATTGATATGCACAAAATAAAGAAAAGGAATCCAAGTATATCACTAAAAAGGTTGGCAAACCATGAAAGAAGATAGCAAGAGAAAAAAAAAAAAGAACTACAAAAATGACCATAAAAAAGGGGCGCCTGGGTGGCTCAGTGGATTAAGCCGCTGCTTTCAGCTCAGGTCATGATCTCAGGGTCCTGGGATCGAGCCCCGCATCAGGCTCTCTGCTCGGCAGGGAGCCTGCTTCCTCCTCTCTCTCTGCCTGCCTCTCTTCCTACTTGTGATCTCTCTCTGTCAAATAAATAAATAAAATCTTTAAAAAAAAATGACCATAAAACAGGTAACAGAATGACAATAAATACATACATATCAATAATTACTATGAATGTAAATGGACTAAATATTCCAACCAAAAGACACAGGGTGATGAAATGGATAAAAAAGCAAGATTCTTGGGGCACCTGGGTGGTTCAGTGGTTAAAGCCTCTGCCTTTGGCTCAGGTCATGATTCCAGGGTCCTGGGATCAAGCCCCACATCAGGCTATCTTTTCAGCAGGGAGCCTGCTTCCCCCCCACCCCTGCCTGCCTCTCTGCCCACTTGTGATCCCTGTCTGTCAAATAAATAAATTAAAAAATCTTTAAAAAAGAAAAAAAAGGAGGTGAAAGTGGCTTTCCTTAAAAAAAAAAAAAAAAAAAAAAGATGGGGTGCCTGGGTGGCTCAGGGGTTAAAGCCTCTGCCTTCGGCTCAGGTCGTGATCCCAGGGTCCTAGGATTGAGCTCCACATCGGGCTCTCTGCTCAGCAGGGAGCCTGCTTCCTCCTCTCTCTCTGCCTGCCTCTCTGCCTACTTGTGATCTCTCTCTGTGTCAAATAAATAAATAAAATCTTAAAAAAAAAAGACTCCTCTATATGCCACCTACAAAATACTCATATCAGACCTAAAAACACATGCAGATTGAAAATGAAGGGATGAAAAGCATTTATCATGCAAATGGAAGTGAAACGAAAGTCAGGGTAACAATATTATATTGGACAAAATAGATTTAAAATAGACTATATAACAAGAGACAAAGAAGGACATGACATAATGATAAAAGAAAGAATCCAACAAGAGGATATAATAATTGTAATAATTTATGCACCCAGCATGGGAGTACCTAATTACATAAAGCAACTATTAAAGGAAGAAATTGGCATTAATACAACAATATTAGGGGACTTTAATACCCACTTACAGCAATGGATAGATCATTAGATACTTAGCAAGGAAACAGTAACTTTGAATGATACATTAAACAAGATGGCTTTCATAAGTATATTCAGAATATTCTATCCTAAAACAGTGGAATGCACATTCTTTTCCAGAGCACATGGAACATTCTCTAGAGTAGGTCATATGTTAGGCCACAAAACAAGTCTCAACAAATTAAAAAATATTGAAGTCATACCCTGCATCTTTTCCAGCCATAGCACTATGAAACTGGACATCAATAACAAGAAAAAATCTGGAAAGAGAAGAGAAGAAATAACAACCGATACTTAAGAAATACAAAGGAATATAAGAGACAATTATGAAAAATTATATGCCAACAAATTGGACAACCTAGAAAAAATTCCTAGAAACATGTAACCTCCCAAACTGAATCGGGAAGAAATAGACAATTTGAACAGATTGATTACCAACAATGAAATTGAATAAAAAATTTTTAAAAACTCCCAATGAACAAAAGTCCAGGAACAGATAGCTTCACCACTGAACTCTAGTGAACACTTATGTTTTCTTCTCAAACTATTCAAAAAATAAAAAAGGAAGGAAAACTTTCAAATTCATTCTAAGAGGCTAGCATTACCCTGATACCAAAACCATATAAAGACACTACAACAAGAGAGAATTACTGGCCAATATCTCTGATGAACACAGATGCAAAATCTTTTTTTTTTTTTTAAATTTTATTTATTTGACAGAGAGAGATCACAAGAAGGCATAGAGGGAGAGAGAGCGAGAGAGAGAGGGAGGAGGAAGCAGGCTCCCTGCCCAGCAAAGAGCCTGATGCGGGACTCGATCCCAGGACCCTGAGATTGTGGCCTGAGCTGAAGGCAGAGGCTTAACCCACTGAGCCACCCAGGCACAGATGCAAAATCTTTAACAAAATATTAGCTAACCAAACCCAACATTACATTTAAAAAAATCATTCATCCAGATCAAGTGGGATTTATTCCTGGGATGTAAGGGTGGTTCTATATTCATAAATCAACCAACCTGATACATCACATCAACAAGAGAAAGGATCAAAACCAAGCTATCATCTCAGTAAATGCAGGAAAAAAGCATTTGACAAATTACAAGAGCCATTCATGATAAAAACCCTTAACAAAGTAGGTTTAGAGGGAATGTGCCTCAACATAATAAACTCAAAATGGATTAAAGACCCAAATGGAGACAAGTATCCATCAAAATCGTAGCGGGGAACATAGGCAGTGATATCTCTGACCTCAGCCATAGCAAATTTTTCTAGATATGTCTCCTGAGGCAAGGGAAAGAAGAACAAAAATAAACTATTGGGACTACATCAGAATAAAAAGCTTCTGCACAGCAAAGGAAACAATCAACAAAACAAAGACAGTCTCTGAATGGAAATGATATATTTAAAAAAGGGTTTAGTATCCAAACTATATAAAGAATTTATACAACTCAATACCAAAGATAATCCCAACAATTGAATTAAAAAATGGGAAGAAGGCATAAACAGATATTTCTACATAGAAGACATAACAGATGGCCAGCAGACACATGGAAAGATCTTTAATATCACTAATCATCAGAGAAATGAAAATCAAAACCACATGGGATCGAGCCCATGTCCTCCTCTCTCTCTGCCTGCCTCTCTGCCTACTTGTGATCTCTCTCCCTCTGTCAAATAAATAAATAAAATCTTTTTAAAAAAATTAAAGATAGAATTACCATGTGATCCAGTAATTTCACTAAAGAAAACAAAACTAAAGAAAACAAAAGTACTAATTTGAAAAGATATATGCACCACTATATTTATTGCAGCACTATTTACAACAGCCAAAATGTGGAAGCAGCCCAGGTGTCCATTGATAGATGGATGGATAAAGAAGCTGTGAGATATATATATATACACTGGACTACCACTCAGCTGTAAAAATGAAGTGAAATCTTGCCATTGGTGATAACATGGATGGGCCTAGAAAGTAGAATGCTAAGTGAAATAAGTCAGAGACTTATTTTTTTAAGTTTTATTATTTTTAATATTTATTATTAAATAATAAGTCTCTGACTTATTTCACTTAGCATTATAATATGATTTCACTCGTATGTGGAATTTAAGAAAACAAATCATCTAAGGAAAAAAAGACACAAAAAACCAGACTCTTAAATAGAGAGAGCAAACTTGTGATGGTCAGAGGGGAGGTTTGTGGGAGAATGCATAAAACAGGTGATGGGGTTTAAGGAGTGCCCTTGTCATGATAAGCACTGAGTGATATATAGAATTATTGCACTGTATTGTAGAGATGAAACTAATATAACAGCAAACATTACTTATAGTAGAATTAACAAATTTTAAAGAAGAGTAGAAATCATAGAAAATATGTTGTCAGAGTATAACAGAATTAAACTAGAAGTCAGTACAGAAACGTAATTGAACAATCCCCAAGTATTTGAAAATTGACATGCTTTTAAATAACACATGGGTCAGGGAAGATGTCTCAAAAGAAATGTAAATATTTTTAAAAATCTGAACTAAATGGAAATACAATAGCAAATAGAAACCAAGAATATACAAAAAGAATTATATACTATGGCCAACTGGGATTCATTCTAGGTATGTAAGGCTGGTTCAACTTTCCAAAAATCAATCAGTAGAGTTAACTACAACAGAGCAAAGAATAAAAATCATATGTGCACAGTAAAGGAATTCAAAATGGAAAAAACAAAATAAAACAACGAAGTGAAAGGCATCCTACAGAGTGGGGGAAAATATCTGCAAATCATGTATCTCTTAAGGGGGTAATATCCAAAATATAGAAAAACTCACACGACCTCAATAGCAAAAAACCCCTAGCAATCCAATTTAAAAATGGGCAGAAGATAGGAATAGACATTTTCCCAAAGAAGACGTTCAGAGAGCCATGAAAAGATGCCTCACCTTACACCTGTTAGAATGGTTAAAATAAAAAATATAAGATTAACAAGTGTTGGTGAGGATGTGGAGAAAGAGGAGCCCCATGCACTGTTGTAGAATATAAACGTCCATTGCTGCAGCCACTGTGGAGAACAGTATGGAGTTTCCTCCTAAAAATGAAAACTAGAAATACTGTATGATGCAATAATTCCACTACTTGGTATTTATCCAAAGAACATGGAAACAGTAATCCAAAAAATCCATGCACCCCTATGTTTATTGCAGCATTATTTCCAATAGCCAACATATAGAAGCAACCTGTCTGTTGGAGGATGAAGGGATAAAGAAGTTATGGCATCAATACACAAGGGAATATTATTTGACCATAAAAAAGAAGGAAAGGTCTCCATTTGCAGCAACATGGATGAACTTGAGGGCATTACGCTAAATGAAATATGCCTGACAGAGAAAGACAAATACTGTATGATGTGCTTGTATGTGGACTCTAAAAGAAGCTGAACTCGCAGAAGCAGAGTAGACTGGGGATTGCGGGGTGTGGGGGGTGAGCAGAATGGGGACATGGTGGTCAAAGGCACAAACTTCCAGTTATAAGATGAATAAATTCTGGGAATTTAATATATACCATGATGAGTATAGTTAATGATGCAGTATTAAATATTTGGAAGTTGATAAGAGAGTAAATCTTAAATCTAAATAACCCTGCCACAGAAGAGAAAAAAAAAAAAAAGAAAAAGAAAACAAGTAATTATGTGAGGTGATAAAGGTTAAAAAATGCTACTGCGGTAATCATTTCACAGTACTTAAGTGTATCAGATCAGCAGTGTACAACATAAGTTGATAAAGTTATACAATATTATATATCATTTGCATCTCAATAAAGCTGAACAAAGGGCGCCTGGGTGGCTCAGTGGGTTAAACCTCTGCCTTCGGCTCAGGTCATGATCTTAGGGTCCTGGGATTGAGCCCCACGTCGGGTTCTCTGCTCAGTGGGGAGCCAGCTTCCCCGCTCTCTCTGCTGCCTCTCTGCCTACTTGTGATCTTTCTCTGTGTGTCAAATAAAGAAATACAATCTTAAAAAATTTTTTTAAAAAGCTGAACAAAAAAAGAAACCAACACTCATTACAAACAAAACAAAACATAAACCAACCCAAAATTCATCAATGGCAGAATGGATAAAAAATGTATAGTAGGTTGAGATGATGAAATATCATACAGGAACAAAAATGAATAAACTATAGGGACATTACAACACAAATAAGTCCTATATAAAGTAGACCACCCAAAAGGAATATGCACAATGTATATAAAACATGATTCCATTTATATGAAGTAGAAAAATAAACCCAAACCTAAAACCCACTAAACCTCATTGTTTAGGAATCATGAGGAAAACTAAAAATAAAAGCAGAGAAATTATTACCATAAAATTCAGAATAATGGTTACCTTTAGAGGGATACAGGAATTATACTCATCAAGTACTAAGGTGGAGGGAGAAATCATGTCCACGAAGGTGGCACATAAGCGGACCTTCTGTACTACTGTTAGTGTTTTACTTCTTGATAGTGTTTATATGACTAATTATAATTATTCATTAAGGTGTATACTAAATTTTTTTTTCTTTATGATATAATTTACAGTTAAATGGTAAAGAAAAAAACCCTCAAAATAAAACCCTGAACTTTCGAATATTTTTTAAACCAAATTGTACAAGTAAGTTATTCTGTACCCTACCCCGAGCTGTACGCCACGGTTGGTCCTCTTTTCTCTGGTGTTGGGCACAGGGTAAGACTCATAGAGGAAGTTAATGAGAGACAGGGATGGGTTGAGGTCCAAAGAGAGAATAAAATACAGGAATGAGTTAAAGATGAGGGAATATTTAGAGTTCAAGGTCAGAGGTGGTTCAGGAAGAGAATGAAGAGAAAAGGGCGGAACGATGATTCGAGTGCCCTTCAGTCATATTACATATTGGCTGATAAAAACACGAACAGGCGATTTACATTCATTTTGCCAGAGCTGTTTTGTTGATGATTTACCAAAACCGTAGCATTAAAATAATGCCCTCAAAATACTCGTGTGAAAAAAATCCTGATTTGATCAAGGCAAGCATCCTAGACACAGTGATATCTGAATTGAGACAGAAAACATGAGAAAATGAACATAGGGAATGAGCAGTTACCATAGAGGGAACAGCATCAGCAAAGACTCAGAGCCATGGAACAGCAGGTGTGTGCAGGGAAACAGCAGAGTGCTGTTGCTAGAGGTAGGACATGTGGAGAGCTGAGACCAGAGAAGAGTGGCAGAGACAGAATATTCCAGGGCTTTGTGTGCCGCAAGTGTCTTAAGAGCCAAAAGCCTGCTGTTGGTAACTAAGAGCCATAGAAAGGTTTTATGGGAATGACATGGCCGTGAATAAACATGAAATTTTCCAAAATTTCCACCTACATTTAGCATGCATGGATGAAATAACATTAAAATGCACATATTTTCACTTAAAAGGATTAGAAATTAAGTAGCAGTAATGCTTAAAGTGTTTAATTACAACTGATTACCTGTATGCTCTCTAAAGCCATTTGCCAAATAAAACAATTAATTGATAGATTGTCATTCTGATTTATCAGTCCATCTCTTGTGAATTTCATTACCAAGAGGTATGTAACATGCTATTCAAAAACCAGATCTTGACTCATTAAGACATAGTATCACATGAGATTAAAACAACTCATTTTATATTTCTCTTCAATACACTTTAATTGTAGCAGAAGACAGAACTCAAGTCTTGAAAGAGGTAAATTTGTAACAAATCAGAGAAAGGACTTACAGATTTTCTTTTGAATTATGATGGAATATGTCCTGATAAGCCCATTGTCAATGGAAAATATCGTAAGTCAACAAGGCATTCAATGTGCCTTATCTACCAACATTATAGCTTAGCCTAGCCAATCTTTAATGGGCTCAAAACACCTACATTTAGCCTACAGTTAAGCAAAATCATCTAACACAAGGTCTGTTTTTGATAAAGTGTTAAATATCTCATGGAAACCACTGAATACTGTACTGAAAGTGAAAACAATGGTCGTATGGGTTCAGAACAGTTTAAGTGTACTGATGGTTTACTCCTGTGATGACTGCCGCCACCCAGCGTCGAGTGCTGGTATCACAAACATATTGCTCCCCGCTAGCCTGGGGAAAAGACCCACGCTCAGGGTAGAGTTTCTATAGAATGCAGATCACTGCTATGGTAAAGTTGAAAAACCACAAGTCAAGCCACCATAAATTGAAAACCATCTGTATTTATCCGCTGTGCTGCACCTTTAGGAAACTCACTAGTCTCCAAGTGGTAAAGGATTCACTAGCCAACTGGACAGATTTTTGAAGGATGATTTTAAGATAGATGCACAAGGAACATCTTTAAAGCACTTTGAATGTTAGCATCTTCATGAATAATGCAGTTCGTAGGAATTACGGACAATGCTTGAAAGAATTCAAGAGAAAGATCTGTAATTGTGGAGATTGAGCATTAGGCTCAAAATCTCTACGATAGCGAAGGATACTGGACAATTAAGATGCATGTAGTTAGTTCTGGAATGCTTAACATAGATTATTTGAAGGATAGCACATTTTAAAATTTATGATAATAATAATGTTTCCACCTACTAGTGACGGTTCCTGGGCAGTCCATAGCAACTCTTCAGGGTCTGCATTTTCTGGGTCATAAATCCATACAACAATAACCTACAAAATAAAAAGCGTTTGTGTTTCCTTACATTTTGGACAGATTTCATTTTTAGTTGTGGCAAAACACAACCATAAAAATGTTTTTATTTTTTTAAAAATTGTGATTATCCTATTAAAAATATCAAAAGTAATCTGTGTGTGTGTGTGTGGGTGTTTAACAAGTGCAACAAACCAAAGACCTATGAAGGAAGAGTTAAGATCTGTCTATACTCCTGAGGTAACCAATGTTAAAACTCTGTATGAATGTGTATAAATCTTTCTCTACAATCATAATTAGACACAGCAACTCCCCACCCCTGCACTTTTTACAAAAATGAAATCACAGGATGCATGTTATTTCTAACTTGCTTTTGTTACTTATATGACATGGTCATTTCAATAGATGTAGATCTGATTTTTTTCTTTCTTTCTTCTTAATTTTTTTCTTGAATAGACAATTTATTCACATAGTTAAAAACAAATTAAAACTAAAGTTGAAATTTTCTCTCCCATCACTCAATCCCTACAAGCCCACTGCACCCAACAAGGATCTACTAAGTTTTCTTATTTATATTTCTGTAAAATTTTTGTGCATGACTAATTACGATGTTATTTTTTATATAAATGTATTTTATATTTTATATTTTATATTTTATATAAGTATGCGGGGCACCTGGGTGGCTCAGTGGGTTAAGCCTCTGCCTTCGGCTCAGGTCATGAACTCAGGGTCCTGGGATCGAGCCCCACATCGGACTCTCTGCTTAGCAGGGAGCCTGCTTCCCCCTCTATCTCTGCCTGCTGCTCTGCCTACTTGTGATCTCTCTCTCTCTGTCAAATAAACAAATAAAATCTTTTTTAAAAATGTAAGTATGCTAAACACATGTTTTCAAACATTATATTCTTCACTTAAATTTTTACCTTAGAGATCTTTACATATTCTCATTAACTTTTCCACTGCTTATTATTCCAAATTATGGAGGAATCATAATGAAATAGTAACCTACTAATAAACATTCATCCTCAGTCCTTTGCCATTATAATCAATGCCATAATGAGCAACTTTGTATATGTATTACTTTGTACCTGGGACCTTAAAGTGTAACTGTTGAGGCATATGCAACTGTAATTTTCATAGATACTGCTAAATTGTTCTTGAAGCAACTCCTCTAACACATGTCACATCAGCAATGTATGAGATTTCTTCCTTCCTCACAGCCTTCTCCGCATCGTGTGTTGTCACATTTATAATTTGCCAGTCTGATGGGTGGAAAATGGTGCTTTGGTACAGTTTTAACCTGCATCTCCTTTATTATAGAAATGTTTGAGCACCTTTCCATGTGTTCAAATTCCACTTGTATTTCCTGTCTTGTGAACTATTTGTTCATTTCCTTTACCTATTTTCCAGTTTTCTATTGGGTTGTTAGTCTTTTATTTATTAATTTGTGGAAGTTCTTTATGTTAAGAACTTGTACATCTGTATGTTTTATATCTGGATCTACATTCTGGCTATGTGGATATACACACACACATACACATATATGAAGATTTCATTCCTTTTATTGCTATAGGACATTCCTATTTATCCTGTTTCACCTGTTTGCCTTAATTCTGTATTGTCCCTATGTAATTCTGCCTTCCCTCCTTCCATGGTTTTTATAGCAGGGTTTTATTTCTCCTTATATTTTCTTCACCTATTAAGACTCTCTCAATCTATGTCACTTGATTTAAACAAGTAGTATGTATCCTTCATATTTTTCTCCACACTATGTGTTTGCAGACATGTACACATATTTACATTTATGTATTTTTTAAAAAGAGGCATTTACATTTATGTATTTTTTTAAAGAGACATTTTAAGAGTTTTAAAAACAAAACTGGATATTATACACACTTCCCACATGCTCTTTTTCTTATGCAAATATATACATCATTGAAATTCTCCAGTGTCAACTCTAATAAGGCCTGAATAATAGTCTCTAGGTGTACAATATAGTAATTCAATAGTTCCATACATCACCCAGTGTCCCTCGTTCAACAAAATTTGAGAGTGGTTCTTGCTACAGATTCTGTGTCTTTCTTGTTAAATTTATTCATAAGTATTTTATAGTCTTTATTGCCAGTATAAATTTGTAAAATTGTACATCTTTTCTTGTCTTATTACTTACACGATTATGTTCAAGACAATGTTAAATAATAATGATGGTACTGAGCACATCTGTCCAGTTCCTGATTTGATTGGGGTTTTCATTGGGAATTCCTATTCAATTTTTAAACTTATTATGTGATCATTTATTTCCTTCTTTATTGTGTTGATGGAATGGATATTGTCTTCCGCTTTCTTGATATTGAATCAATGTTGCATTCTGGAAGATACTGGCCTTTTTCAATGCAGTCTTTTAATATATTGCTGGATTCTATTTGCTAATATTTGTGTAGAATTTTTGCACCTACATACACAAGGATATTGGTCTACGCTTCCTTACCTCCCTCCCTTCCTAACTTTCTCGTTGCCTGCCTTTTGTTTTAAAGTAGTGTTAGATTCAGGAAATGAATTGAGGGAAATTTCTATCTTCTTTATGATCAGGCGAGACTATATTGTTAAGTACAGATGATATTATTTTCCTCTTCATGGATTTTTCTGTTGTCATGAAATAATTTCCCCCTTTATGCCTTTTAAAGTTTTGGGGCTTCACCTATCTTTTATTTGACATTCATATCATCACCCCAGTTTTGATAGTATTTACCTGTTTACATCCTTTTCTTTCCAAATTTTGTGTTACTCTTTGTTTTAACTGTGTAACTTTTATTAAAATCAGATTTCTGGAGTTTTTGTCATTTAATAGGTAAATTTAATCCAAGCACAATTTTGATTAATAATTTAAGTGATTTTAAAAATCTTATCTTTAGGCTCTATATTCTGTGTTTTAATTTTTCTTTATTTCATGTTTCATTACCTTCTATTAAATTATTAGTGTTTTAAAATTTCTTCTTCCAGAGCTCTACTTTTTAGAAATTACACAATTATTTCTATTACTTTAATGGACAATCTTACATTTTTACGTGCATATTTAATGTAGGCTAAAGTTAATCCAGTATCCCTATCCTGAATGCTTATAAGGACCTTAAACAAATTTAAACCCAAATCTCCCTTCATTTTCCACTGTTTTGTTGGCTAGCTTTTTCATTTTATTTTGTTTAAAAAAAATAATTACTGAAAAGTTTTGATTTTCAATGCTTATTTAAATTTATTAGCATATTATATAGTTCATTTGTTCACCACTATTTACTACAACCTGCACTTTAGTTTTTCAGTCTGAATACTCATGTCTTCAATTGTGAAGAATCCTACATATTCCTCTCTTTTAGTACTATGTCCAATTCATTTTATTCCCTTTTTGGAATTCCTATTACATGTATAATAAACTATCTCAGTCTATGTCTTTTAACTCTTTGGATATTTTCCATATCTTCACTTTTATGCACTGCATTCTTCATGATTCCTATTCCAAATTACTAATTCTGCAACTTTCTCAACTATATCTGGTCTTTTATTGAAACTGTCCTTGAATTTTTATTTTTAGTTGCCTGTTTTTTCGTTTCAAGACATTTTAGTGAGAGGTTTTTCAATTTCTGGATGCTGTATAATTAATTGCTTTTTATTTTAATTACTTCTTTTATCTCTTTGAATATTTCAAATATGGATTTAGTAGTCTTTCAGATGGTTCTCATTTCTAGCTTTCAATAGTATAAACTTTCTTGATTTTTATGTGTCTATTCCAGACTGTTTTTGTGGTTTATACCCTTTAAAAAAAAAAAAAGATTTTATTTATTTATTCAACAGAGAGAGATCACAAGTAGGCAGAGAGACAGGCAGAGGGAGAGGAAGGGAAGCAGGCTCCCCACTGAGCAGAGTCTGACGTGGGACCCGATCCCAGGACCCTGAGATTATGACCCCAGCCAAAGGCAGAGGCCCAACCCACTGAGCCACCCAGGTGCCCTGGTTTATACCTTTAACTTTGAGGTTATTTTCAGAGGGACTGTCTTCTATGAGAATCTTATATGCTCTGGGTTATGGAAATGAGTTTTGCAGTCACCTCTGCCTGGACCCTATGTATTTCACTGCTTGCATTTTGTGTTTATTACTTGGCTTTATGTTCTTCAGACTCTTGGGCTACTAAACTTGAACATCCACGTGACACTTCATGTAGCTAACTCCAAATGCATTTATAGCCCTCAGAAGATATATCATTTCTTTGGAACTCCTCTAAGCCTGTGAGTGGAACTTTACTCTTTCACACTTTACAGATATTTTATAAACCCTAGCGAAATGTAGGGAGACTAGTTTCAGCTCCTCCTTCTCTCATAGGTTAGAGGCCTTCATTTTCTATCCCCATACATACAATAAAACAGCATCCCTATCTAGGGCTTATCTTCTAACACTCATAGTTCCAAAGTCAATGTTATAACTCTGGCTTTAGATTCTTTAATTATTTCTGACACAAGTGCACCTATGTTGATGTAAATGTGTAGACTGGCATTCTCCACACATATTTTCTAAAGGCATTTCTTTGAATGAGATGGAGGTTATTCTGTATTATTTGGGTCTGTAATATGTATTCTACTCCTAGAATTTTCTATTTCCTATATTAAAATTATCCAATAATAAACACTCTCTTTTTTTTCCACTGTTCCAGTTACAGCTTTAATAAGAAATTCTTTAACATCAGCTGGATTTGAGATAAGAGTGCACATGGACACATGGACTCATTCAACTATCTTGATCTGCTATTGGAAGGTTTATTTGTTTATTTATTTTTCACACGCTAGGACAAAAGTACTATTTAAATTATGTTAATTTAAAAATTATGTATATAAATGCATGTTGTGGGCCTGTGTCTGCCCAGGGACTTTGTTGATGAGGCACTTGCTGGGGGGCTGGGCAGAGGGCAGCAGACACAACTCCCTGGGGTGGGAATAACAGCAAGAGGCAGGGAAATCAGTATCCTGTGTCATGCTTCCATGGCAGGGCCTGTGGCTGAAACTTTGAAGTGTTGCCAGGTCACTTCTGTGTGCTTCAGCTGAATGGCTCCGAGGCTGTAACTCAAACAATAGTTTTGCCAGCTTCTACTTCCTCACTCTCAGAAACCACATACGGGAGTGCAAGGAAATAAAAAACAGGAAGCCAGAGATAAGGTGCTGTTTTCACTTCTCCCTTGTGAATTACTTCCCAGTTCAGGCTGAGGAAAGAATCAGGAAGCCAAAGCAACGGCCTCGTCTTTAGCTTCTCTTTGGGGAATTCCTTCCTCATTCAGGCTCTTGGTCAAGAGTCCTACTCAACATTTCCCGGGATGCGGGAGTCAGGGGTGATCCAGAAGTTGAAGAGAAATTCGTAGATTACTGGCTTTTATAAAAGGATGTAGCTTAAGAACAGCCAGATGGAAAAGATGCAGAGGGAAAGGCATGGGAAAAGGGTGAGGAGTTTCCATGTCCTCACTTGGTGTTCACTCTCGCCGACTATTCATGTGATCACCAACTAGGAAAGCCCTCTGAACCCTGTCCTCTGGGGTTTTATGGAGGCTTCATTATACCAGGAGGTTTACTTATTATGATAGTCATTATTATTTTACTGTCTTTATAGTAAATTTTCAATCACTATTTTAGAATGGAATGCTTTCAATGTATCTGTTAGGTCCATCAGGCCCAACGTACCGTGCAGAACCATTGTTTCCTTGTTGATTTTCAGTTTACATGATCTGTCCATTGATGGAAGTGGGGTGTTAAAGTCTCCTACTATTAATGTATTATCAATTAGTTCCTTTATGTTTGTTATTAACTGGATGCTTCTGTGTTGGATGTATACATATTTACAATTGTTATATTTTCTTGTTGGTTTGTCTTCTTTATTAAAATGTAGTGTCCTTCTTTGTCTCTTGTTACACTCTTTGGTTAAAGTCTATTTTGTCCAGTATATAAGTATTGGTACTTATATTGAGTCTTTTGTAGGCAGCATGTAGGTGGGTGTTGGTTTTTTATATATTCTGTCATCCCTACATCTTTGCATTGAAGCATTTAGCCCCTTAACATTCAAAATAATTATTGATAGGTATTTATCATCATTTTATTATCTGCTTTGTGATTGTTTCTGAAGATTTTCTCTGATCCTTTCCTTTCCCTTTTTCATAATTTGCTGATTTTTTTAAAGTGGCATGTATAGATTTCTTTCTATTTATTCTTTGTAAATTTATTAGTGGTTTTTGATTTGTGGTTTCCACTAGGTTTGTATATAACCTCTTCTTCATGTAAGAGTCTATGTTAAGTTCATGGTCATTAAAGTTTGAACCCATTCTTTACTCTCCTCCTCCCCACATTTTAGATATATGTTGTTATATTTCACATACTTCAATTTTGTGGATTCCTTGACTTTTTTTTTTTTACCGAAATATTCATTTTTACTGGTTTTGTAATTCCTATCTTTATACTGTCCATTTTGGTCTTTCTTTTCCATTCAAAGTGTCCTCTTTAATATTTCTTGCAGTGCTGGTTTAGTGGTCATGAACTCCTTTAGTTTTTGTTTCTCTGGGAAACTATCTCTTCTCCTTTTCTGAAAAATAACCTTGCTGGATAAGAGTATTCTCAGCTGCAGATTTTTCCCATTGCCACTTCCTTCTGGCTTGGAACGTTTCTGCTGAAAAATTTCCTGCTAGCCTTATGGATTTTCCCTGGTAAGTTACTGTCTTTTTTTGTCTTGCTGCTTTAAAATTTTTTTCTTTATCACTATATTTTGCCAGTTCAATTACAATATGTATTGGTGTGTGTCTGCTTTTGTTGATTTTGATGGGGGTTCTCTGTGTTTCCCGGAACTGGATATCTGTTTCCTTCTGCAGATTAGGGAAGTTTTCAGCTATTATTTCTCCAAATAGATTTTCTGATCCATTTTCTCTGTTCTCCTGGGACTCCTATTATATGAATGTTACTATGTTTTATTGAGTCACTGAGTTCCTTAACTCTATTCTTATTTTGCATAATTCTTTTTTTTTTCTCTTATGTTCACCTTGATTACTTTCCATCATTCTGTCTTCTGGGTTACTAATTCATTCCTCTCCTTCTTCTAACCTCTGTTCATTCCATGAAGCATGTTTCTCATTTTATCATGCCCTCTCTCTCTTCCATTTTGTTCCTTACCTCTGTGTTAAAGTTCTCACTCATGTCTTCTACTCTTCTGAGGTCCAGTGAATATTCTTAAGATCAATGCTTTACATTCTCTACCAAAGCATGTTACTTATATCTGTTTCACTTAGCTCTCTGGCTGTGGCATTGTCCTGTTCTTTCATTTGGGATAAATTTCTCTGTCTTCTCATTTTCTCTATATCTCTGAGCCTGTTTCTCTGTTAGAAACATTAGCTATGTCTCCTATTCTTGATGGTAATGGCCTTATGAAGAAGAGGTCCTGTAGCGCCCTGCCATGTAATGTCCCTTGTTCTCAAGGGCCTGGCACTTCTGGGAGTGTCTCCAATATGTGCTACATGTACTGTGCTGTTTCATTCTGGCTGCTTTATCCTTCAGGCCAGTTATCTGCAGATTCTCTCTTTGCCTGTTGTAGGCAGTATTTGGTCCTTGGACTTAATGTGGCATGTTTTAAGTAGGTGTGCTTTGGTCTGTTTGTGAAATAAGACTTGTTGCCACTGCTGGCAGAACAGAGGCTTGGCAAAACTCCCACAGTGGGAAGTATGGTGTGAGCAGGGGTTTGGGCAGTCTTCTGGGAGATGGCCTGCTGCACTGGGACTGGGCAAGCATGTTTCAGGTGGGTGGTTTCACTGGAGTGCATGTGGGGGTTAGGGTTTTATAGACACAAGTAAGTTAGCAAATGTTGGCACTGCACTGGTTCCTGCAGGTAGCCCTGTGCTTATACTGAGGGTCAGGATAGGGAAATGGTTTCGGCCAGTTCCTTTGTTCCCAGAGGTGTCTCTGCATGAGTGCTGCCTCTCTGGGACTCACACCTTCCCAGTGTGTGCTGCAGGTGCTCCTTCATCTTTGTTTCCATGCTGCGTGTCGGCTAGTTGTTTGTCTGGCTTCTTCCCAAGCCCAGTGCAGTACTCTCTGGGCTGTATCCCAGTCAAGTTCACTGGCCTTTAAAACTCTAGGCTTTAATCCCTGCTGGTTGCAAGAACTCACAATATTCAGCCCTCCTTACTTTTCAAGCCAACTGGTATGGGATTCATTTTTCCCGTGTGCTCCCCTGTGTGCTAGTTTAGCTCTCACCCTTCCCTCCCTTCCACAGTGGCCATGATCTATTTCTCTCCCAAACTGCATCTCTGTACTTCCTAACTTCTTCAGTGTGACTTCTCTACCTATACTTGTAGAGTTTATTCTGCCAGTCTTCAGGTCAACTTCTGGTGTATTTAGGATAATTTGATAGTATTTAGTTGTATTTATGGAAAGAGACAAGCTAGGGTCCTCCTACTCCACTGCCAGCTTCCACCCTTGGACCAGATTTTTTAAAAATTTAAATCCAATTAGCCAACATAGAGTACATCATTAGTTTCATATGCAGAGTTTAATAATTAATCAGTTGTGTATAACACTTAGTGCTCATCACATCACCCTCATCATACCCACATCACATTCTTAATGCCCATCATGCAATTACCCCATCCTCCTCCCCACCTCCCTTCCAACAACCCTCAGTTTGTTTCCTATGGGTAAGAGTCTCCAGATCAGATATTAGAACTTTTCGATCTCAAGACACTTTCATAGCCTTAAAAATTATTGTGAGTATCACAGAGCTTTTGTTTTATGTGGGTTAAATCTATCAGTATTTACCATGTTACCAGGTACAAATTAAAATTGAGAAAATTGGAAAGCACTTATTTTAAAAGCCAAAATAAACCCATAAATGTAACATGATATATATTTTTATGAAAAATAACTATTTTACAAAACAAAAAAATTAGAAAAATGGTTTTGTATTTAATAGAAGACAGCTGAATTATCATCTGTGTTCCCAATTCAAGCTATTGGTATATGTTGTTTTGGTGGAAGCATATGGAGAAAATCTATCCTCACATAGATATGTAGGTGGAAAAGGGCAGACCTCATGGATCTCCTGAAAAGGTCTGTGGAGTTCTAGGGGTCCTCAAACCATATCTGAAGTATCACTGCACTCTAAGCTTCTTTTGTTGAAAATTAGTTTGGAAAATTCTCCTTGTGGGAAACATGAATGCTTAGAAGGAAATAATATAGTAGTGATATATGAAGGATATATAAAATCTTTTAAAAATGTTTTACCTGGGTTAAATTGTGGAAGAAACTTCTGTTGGGGAAAAAGAGGAATCATATTTTAGTAAACAGCACACTAAATATTAGTTTGAATATTCCATTTTCAATATACATGTTTCTAAGTCCTTCAATATCTTCCTTACACTCTATTACAGATAAACAATTAAATATTAAATGTTTAAAAAGCTACATATATCTATAATTAAACATAACTATTAGTTCTCACATGTCAAAGTGCTGAGAGGCTTGAATCTGCATGTTGTCTTAACAATACTACGAGTTCATATAGCCAAAGTTGCATGAGTATAAATCTTTAAGAATGTGACATGATCATTTTGCCTAAGAAAACCTGTAGTGTTGCAAAAACAATAAATTCTGTTATGTTGAAAAGAAATTAAAAAAAAGAAAACCTATAGTGTTTACATGCTATAACTTATGCCAAATACAAATTCATTAATTAGCAATGCAAATCCTTTATTAATCAGCCTTGCAATATAAATTTTCTGAAAGGGACATTGATTTGTATGTTAAGTTGCATGTTTTTTAGAAGGTGATTTTTTTTTAATTTAAAGATATCTATTTTTTTAATCATATAATCTCTAAAAGTCAATGCTTCAGGACTATGTCCTTTTATTGGCTAATTGATACACAGTGCCCAGGACATTATTATATATAAAACAAATGAAGATATTTGGGGAATCAGTAAATATGGATGAGGTGAGTGTCTGAGACCATATAAAGAAAACAATATTTCATATGTTCAATCTGATTTTAGAAAAAAAAAATAAGTAATATAAATCTACAAAGGCAAATGTGCTGAGTTCACAAGGTATTAAGTTGATCAAAAGGCCCCATAGCTCCAGGGCTGGTATGTCTGCCCTGTGTTATGCTACTTTTCAGAGATGCAGGAAGTAAGAACAGAAGTGTATCACTGAGTTACCTATCTGTAAAGGAGTATTTATAGGCAAAAGGATAACTATACTGATATGAGAAAGGCCTTATTTCATATTAAGACTAAATTATTATTGTAAAAGTAAAAGTAACCTTGTAGAGTGATAGTATCAGCTGACGTTAAAGTAATAACCTGATTCCCATGGAAGATAAGCAACTTTCTGTTGGATCTTTTATCATTTGCTTAGCTTTCTTGAGTTGGTGCACACACTTAAGTGTAAAGTGAGAAGGGGCCAAGGAAAGAAACCTGAGTGGTGCTGACATTTAAGGCAAGGAGAGATTATAAAAAGCCAAAGAAAGAAACTGGGAAAGGGTCATTATAGAAATAGGAAAAGCTGATGTCACCAAGATGGTACAGTAGGGAAGCCAGCCTCTGTCCCCCACAAAATCAAGAATTAGACAGCTATCTACAAACAGTTCTGGATGCTTAAGAGTCAACTTAAGAAACTTCAACATAGTGGAACAAAAACCTGAGAACAACTGCAAAAAAAAAGGAAGAAAGAATGCTTCATTTTGTCCCGATCCCCCCATCCACCAACCTGACACTGCTCAGTGCCAAGAGGTAACTCACTGACCAGAGAGTTCCCCTCCCCAGGAAAGGGAGAGGGACCAGCTTCTCCAGTCTTTCTGGGTATTTCCATGAAGGGCCTGCTTTGGTTTCACCCACCCAGGGACCAACAGAGCTGAGATGTATAGAGATGACTAGGAACAAGGAAGAAGGGCAGGGGCTGCCCAGTATCAGCGACCAGGGTTCCCGGTGACTTGCTCTTTACAGAGGACCTGGCAACTTTCCTCATAGAAGAAACCAGTGATCAGTACAGCCACCATGGATCCCTGTGGATTTCACTGGTTTTTAACCCACAGGTTTTTGCATTTGCAGATCCCAGCTGCTTGTGTCCCTTCTCATTCCCTTCCCCTCACCCGTGCCAGAGAATGGGATCCACACAGGCAGCTAGCCCCTGCCTCTGCAGCTGTGCTAGTGCAAGAGGCAGCTTTGAACCCCACCCCTTGTGGGTGCCTGGGATTAGCTTCTCCAAATGTGCACCTATAGGCCCCCCAGCCCGACTTCCATTACTTGTTCTGCTACCGTGAGCATGTCTGTGGTAAGCCCTGCAGCTGTTGGAATGCATCCCAATGGTCAAGGCTCTCAATGCTGTTTGTGAGCCCAGACCTGGCCCTGTCTCCTCTCACTGGCCTCCACTACTGTGCCAGCATCTATGGTGAGACACCACAGCCAAGGAGAGCACACAGATGGTCAGGGCTCCGACAGCTGCTAGTGTGCCTGCATTCACCTGGCCCTTGCCCTGAACACGATGTGCATGTCTGAAACTGACCCCTGCCAGTACACAAAAAACTACAGTAGGCCCCCACATCTGAGTATGTGCACACCACTGGCTTGGGCCACTAGCACTTCCTGCTCTGGCCCCTAGTCCCTGGAGCTGGAGTTGCTACTGAGAACCCTACCAGCCCTTGCAGTGACTATGGAGACTACACCATACTCACCAACTACCACACAGTTGCTGATGCTATGGACCCCACTGGTCTGGGCTAATAAGACATCATGGCTCCCAGAACCCAAAGATGCCGCATGCCCCTGTCATGCCTTACCTCATGAGACCTGTGGTCATAATATGCTCTATCCTGGGGTGAAGGTTTTCCTTGGCAAAATCAGTCTCCCAAAGTTTGGAAGAGGTGACTGCTTTTTCAGATATGTAGAGACTTATGTAAAGCTAAAGGAACATCAAGAATCAGGTTATCCTGACACCACCAAAGGAACACAGTAAAGTTCAGTAATGGATCCCCAAAATGGAAAGAAGTACCCTAAAAAGGAATTAAAAATAACAGGTCTAAAGATGTCCAGAGAGGTATAAGAGAACAAAGATCAACAATTCAATGGAATCAGAAAAACAGTAGAACAACAAAATGAGAAGTTCAAAAATAGAAAACATAAAACAAAACAAAACAAAACCCAGAAATTTTGGAGCTAAGGAACGCACTGACTACACTGAAACATTTACAAGAGAGCCCCAACAGTAGACTGGACCAAACAGAAGAAAGAATCGGTGAACTCAAAGGCAGATTATTTGCAATAACCCAGTTCAGAAAATAAAATAATAATAAAAATGAATGACCAAAGCCTGTAAAACTTATGGGATATCATTAAGAGACAATCTAAGCATCACTGGGGTCTCAGAAAGGAAGAGAAGAAACCTAAAGATAAAATGGCTGACAACTTCCCAAAAGTAGGAAAAGATTTGATATTCAAGTCCATAAGGCTGTCACCCCAAAATTTTAATCAAAAATTTTGGTCTCCACAACCATTATAATAAAACTATCTAAAACCAGAGACAAAAACAGAATTTAAAGCACCAGGAGAAAAACAAAATCCTCTCATACAAAGGTATGCCCCTTAGCTAAATAGTGCATTTCTCAGCAGAAACTTTATGTGTTAGTCAAGCAGGAGAGGATATATTCAAAGTGCTAAAAGGAAAAACTGCTAACCAAGAACACTTGCCCAGTGAAACTGCCCTTCAGAAATGAAGGCGAGATAAAGACCTTCCCAAACAAATAAAAGTTGAGGGGGTTTATCACCAATAGACTTGCTTTATAAGAAATACTGAAAGGAGTTCTCCAAGCTGAAATAAAAGACCTCTAAGAAGTAAAAAGAAACTATGAAAATATATAACACACTACTACTAGGTAAGTATATAGTGAGAATCGGAATAAGTTAAAATCTTAACAAGGTGGTGTGTTAGTGATTTACCGTTAGTACAAAGGTTAAAGGACAAAATTATCAAAAATAGCTCTAGCTACAGTAATCTGATAACGGATACACAACATAAAGAGATGTAGAGTTCTGGGAGGACGGCAGAGTCAGAGGATCCCGAGCTCACTACATCCCACAGACACACTGAGATAACAGCCACATGAGTGCAACTAACATAGAAAATGACCCAAAGACTGGCAGAACATATATTCCACAGTTAATCACAGAGGTGAGGCCAAATCGAAAGGGTAGAAGGGGCAGACACGTAGCTGGGAGCCAAACACTTTGGAGAGATTAACCACAAACAGGAGGGACCACAAGCATGGCGAAGCAAGAGCATCCAACTCCACACCGGGCACCCCAGGTATGGGGCACCCAAACTGGGAAGACAAGGATCCATGACATTTGGCTCCAAAAGCCAGTGGGGCTTAATTTCATGAATTTTTATAATCAGCAGGGCTTACCTCTGAATACTATAAAAATCAGGGGGCTTAGCTCCAGGCAAGCCAGAAGGCAATAGGAAAGAGAAACCCCACCCTTTAAAGACCCAGCATAATAAATCACCCAGCCACAATACAACCTAGAAGCAGCAATTTGGAAAGGGCCTGAGGTATATGGTAGATTTATTTACTGAGGTATGGATTTATTTACTAACCTCCGAATGTGTGCTGGAGGGGCAGGGAGGATCTTTAGGAGACTTCTCCAAGAACAAAAGAGCTGGTAGGCACCATTTCACCGCCCTCCGCCCCCCCCCCCCCCCCCCGCACCACCGAACACAATCCACATCTGTTGCTAACACGGCGCGCTCTGTCTCCACGCTCTTCTGAGTCTCCACTCCATCCCATCCACCTCACTTGGTGTCCCTTCGAAGTGGCTCCTGCCCCACCAAACCTTGCAAAAGCAGTCTTGGCAGGGACAAGTGGCTTTCCAAAGTGATTCCACTCTTGGGGAGAGAGGAAGAGTAACCCCCCCCCCCCAACACACACACACATACACGTTCCCATAGTCCCAGCTGAACCTTGTAGTTGGCAGTGTAGAATGAGTGCCCTACTGGTCACCGTCACTGCATCGCCAGCACATGTACTGGGGGAAGGCATCCTTTCTGAGTGTGCCTCCACTTACCAACAAAACACTCTCAGGGGCAGCACAGGAAGAGAGTCCTGCAGTTCAGTGTGACTGCAGCACCCGCAGAAAGACTGGGGGCAAACTTTGAATCTCATTGTCAAGTTCACCCACCAACAAGAGCCTCCCAAGGGACAGGCAGGGAGAGCACCCTGCAGGCTGGTGAGGGAGCAGCCGTAGCAAATGGAAAGGAGGCAGGCAGCTGGTCTAACTGCCGGATCCACCCACCAATGAAGGCCTCTCAGGACAAGGCAGGGTGGGTGTCCTGTAGGTTGGGGAGACCACAGCTGAGGGTAGGCATCCACTCTGACTTCTGAAACTACCAAACTGCAAGTCCGCAGTGGCTCCAGATTGGTCCTAAGGGACAAGGGACAGAATAAGGCCTAAGTCCCACTGGGTACACCCACAAAAGGCAAAAGTGGGCCAATGCAGCTGACTGGACTGAAGGCAAATGTGGCTCAGCCACAACAGTAGGGCACACACGACCCACACAGGAGACATCCCTGAAGTGCCTGGTAATGGCAAACCTAATGGTGGCATCCAAAAATCAAAAACCTTTAATAGACACACAATAAATGAAGAGAATGGGATCCAAGCACATTGCTAAAGAAAGCCATCAAACAACAGGGGGATTGAGCAAAAGGAAAAGGAAGGAACCAAGAGGAACTATAAAAACAACCATAAAATAAGTAACAAGCTGGCAGTAAGTACACACCTATCAATAGTTACTTTAAATGTTAAAAAAAAAAAAAAAAGGTAAGTGCTCCAATCATTGGTGTCAAAAGACACAGGGAGACTGAAAAGATAAAAAGGTAAGATGCATCTATATGCTGCCTACAGCAGACTCACTTTAGACACATGCAGACTGAAAGTGAAGGGATGGAAAAACCTTTATCATGCAAATGGAAAAAGAAAGCTGAGGTGGCAGTACTTATATCAAACAAAATAGACTTTAAAACAAAGACTAACAAGGGGCTCCTGGGTGGCTCAGTCAGTTAAGTGTTTCCCTTTGGCTCAGACCACGATCCCAGTGTCCTGGAATTGATCCCTGAGTTGGGGTCTCTGCTTGACAGGGTGTTTGCTTCTCCCTCTCCCTCTGCCTGCTGCTCCCCCTGTTTGTACTTGCTCAATCTCTTTCTTTTTGTCAAATAAATAAGTAAAATTTTAAAAAAGAAAAAACAAAGACTAACAAGAGAGAAAGAAGGACATTGCATCATGATAGAGGATACAATCAAAAAGAGGACATAACAATTGTTAATATTTATGCACCCAATATGAGAGTACCTAAGTATAGAAAGCAACTATTAACAGACATAAAGGAAGAAACTGACAGTAACACAGGGACAGAAGGAGACCTTGACACCTCACTTACATCCATGGGTAGGTCACAGAGACAGAAAAGCAACAAGAAAACAGTGGCTTTGAATGACACATTAAACCAGATGGATCTATCAGATGTTCAGAACATTTCATTCCAAAACAGCAGAATACCCATTCTTTTCAAGAGCCTAGTGCACATTTTACAAAATAGATCACATGTTAGACAGCAAATCAAGTCCCAATAAATTAAAAAAAGACTGAAATCATATCGTGCATTTTCCATGATCACAGTGGTATGTATGAAACTAGAAATGAATCACAAGAAAAAAATCCAGAAAGGACACAAATACATGGAAGCTAAGTAATATACTACTGAACAATAAATGTTTCAATAAAGAAATCAAAGAGGAGGGACGCCTGGGTGGCTCAGTTGGTTGGGCAGCTGCCTTCGGCTCAGGTCATGATCCCAGCGTCCTGGGATAGAGTCCCACGTCGGGCTCCTTGCTCAGCAGGGAGCCTGCTTCTCCCTCTGCCTCTGCCTGCCATTCTATCTGCCTGTGCTCGCTCTCTCCCCCACCTCTCTCTGATAAATAAATAAAAAATCTTTAAAAAAAACAAAAAGAAAGAAATCAAAGAGGAAATTAAAAAATATAAGGAGACAAATAAAAATGAAAACACAATGGTCCAAAATCTTTGGGATGAAGCAAAATCTGTTCTAACAGACCTAACTCAAAAAAATGAAAGATGCCAAATAAACATGCCAACCTTACACCTAAAGGACCTAGAAAAAGAAGTACAAAGCACAAAGCCAGTAAAAGAAAGAAAATATTAAGATTAGAGCAGAAATAAATAAAATCAAGACTAAAAAACCAATAGGATAGATCAATAAAACCAGGAGCTGGTTCTTTGAACATATCAACCAAATTGATAAGCCTTTAGCTGGAGTCATCAAAAGAAGAGACAGACACATACGCATACACGGAGGGAGAGAGGAGAGAGAGAGAACTGAAAATCAGAAAAATCAGAAATATAGGAAGAGAATTAACAACCAGTATCAAAGAAATACAAAGAATTATAAGAGAATATTATGAAAAATTATATGCCAATAAATTGGACAACCTAGAATGGATAAATTCCTAAAAACATAACCTTTCCAAAACTGAATCAAGAAGAAATAGATAATTTCAACAGACCAATTACTACACTGAAATTGAATCTGTAATAAAAAAAAAACTCCCAAAGACAAAAGTCCAGGACAGATAGCTTCACAGTAAATTCATGGTACTTCACGGTAAATTCTACCAAACATTTAAAGAAGTAATAGCTATTTTTCTCAAACTATTCCAAAAAATAGAAAAGGAAGAAAAGTGTCCAAATGCATTTGAGGCCAGCACTGTCCTGATACCAAAGCAGATAAAGACAAAAGAGAACTACAGGCCAATATCTCTGCTCACAGATGTAAAAAAATTCTCAACTAACAAATCCAATAATACATTTAAAAAATTATTCACCACGATCAAGTAGAATTTATCCTGGGATGCAAGGGTGGTTCAGTATTCACAAATCAATCAACATTACATATCACATTAACAAGAGAAATGATAAAAACCATATCATCATCTCAACGGATGTAGAAAAAGCATTTGACAAAGCATAACATTCATTTATGATAAAAACTCTCAACAAAGTAGATTTAGAGGGAACATACCTCAGCATAATAAAGGCCATTTATGACAAACCCATAGCTAACGTAATACTCAATGGTGAAAAACTGAAAGCTTTCCCTCCAAGGTCAGGAACAAGACAAGGATGTCCACTCTCATTGCTTTTATTCAACAGAGTACTAGAAGTCCTGGGCACAACAATCAGACAAGAAAAAGAGATCAAAGGCATACAAATCAGCAAAGAAGAAGTAATACTGTCAATATTTCCAGATGATATAACACTACATACAGTAAACCCTAAAGACTCCACCAAAAAGTATTAACGAATTCAGTAATGTTTCAGGATACAAAATTAATATACAGAAATCTGTTGCATTTCTAAACAATAATCATGAGATAGCAGAAAGAAAAATTAAGAAAATAATCCCATTTATAAATACAATCAAAAATAATAAAATATCTAGGAATAAACTTAACCAAGGAGGGGAAAGACCTATGCTCTGAAAACTGTAAAACACTATTGAAAGAGATTGAAAAGGACACAAATACATGGAAAGGTAGCCCATATTCATGGATTGGGAGAACCAATATTGTTAGAATGTCTATACTACCCAAAGCAATCTACAGATTTAGTGGAATCACCATCAAAATACCAACAATGTTTTCCACAGAACTAGAACAAACAATCCTAAAATTTGTGTGGAACCACAAAAGATTCCAAATATACAAAGCAATCTTGAGATAGAAGAGCAAAGCTGGAGGTATCACAATTCTAGATTTCAAGATATACTACAAAGCTGTAGTAATCAATACAGTACGGTACTGGCACAAAAACAGACTCACAGAGCAATAGAACAGAACAGACAGCCTAGAAATAAACCCATGCTTTTATGGTCAATTATTTTTGACAAAGGATGCTAAAATATACAATGCAGAAAGGATAATCTCTTCAACAAATAGTGCTGGGAAAACCGGACAGCTACAGGTAAAGGAATGAAACTGGACCACTTTCTTTTACCATACACAAAAATAAACTCAAAATGGATTAAAGACCTAAATGTGAGACTTGAAACCATAAAACTCCTAAAAGAAAACACAGGTAGTAATTTCTTTCTTATCAGCAGTAAAACATTTTCATAGATATATCTCCTTAGTTGAGGAAACAAAAGCAAAAATAAAACTATTGAGATTACATCAAAGTAAAAAGCTTTGACACAGCAAAGGAAACCATCAACAAAATAAGAAGGCAGCCTACTGAATAATAGAAGATATCTGCAAATGATATGTCCAGTAACAGTAATAGCTAAAATATACAAAGCAATACAAACAGTAATATCCAAAATATTAAATAACTTAACACCATAAAAATCCAAATAATCCCATTAAAAAATGAGCAGAGGACCCAAATAGATATATTTCCAAAGAAGACATATGGATGGCCAACAGAGAGACATGAAAAGATGTCCAACACCATTAATCATCAGGAAAATGCAAATCAAAACCACATTGAGATATTGCCTCACATCTGTCAGAATTGTTAGAACAAACAGCTCAAAGTTAGCAGAAAAATAGAAATAACAAAGATCAGGGGCACCTTGGGTGCCTCAGTCGTTAGGCATCAGTCTTCAGCTCAGGTCTTGATCCCAGGTCCTACAATTGAGCCCTGCATCAGTCTCCCTGCTCAGTGGGAACCCTGTTTCTCCCTCTCCCACTCCCCCTCTTGTGTTCCCTCTCTTGCTGTGTCTCTGTCAAATAAATAAATAGAATATTTTTAAGAAGAAAGAAAGAAAAAGCATAGTTATTGGAAAGGGATAAACAAAACCACCATTATCTGCAGGTGATGTGATTTGTAAAAATTAGGTTGTGGAATATAAAAATTAATATTCTATACAACAGGAAGGTCTGGTTAGAAAATGCAACTTTAAAAAATTGAGTATAGGGACGCCTGTGTGGCTCAGTTGGTTAAGTGGCTGCCTTTGGCTCAGGTCATGGGATCGAGTCCCACATCGGGCTCCTTGCTCAGCAGGGAGCCTTCTTCTCCCTCTGCCTCTGCCTGCCACTCTGTCTGCCTGTGCTCACTCACTCTCTCTCTGACAAATAAATAAAATCTTTAAAAAAAAAATAAAAAATTGAGTATAATAGCAACAAAATTATAAAGCATCTTGGAATAAGTCTAACAAAGATGTCCAGGCACTTACATGAAAAACTATAAAATTTTATTGGCAGACATGTAAAAAGACCTAAATAAATGGGAGTTATATATTATTCTTGAGCTGAAAGACTCTTCAAATTGATTAAAATATTTAGACAAATTATAAAAATCCCTACTAAAGTTTTTGTGGAATTTGACAAACCAATTCTAAAAAATCACAGGCAGTTAAAATGGGCCCAGTACATAGCTAAGAGAAGCCTGAAGAAGGTCAAGAGTTAGGTTCAGAGTCCGGTACTGGCACTGCCTCTTATCGAGATTTGCAAATGAAACCATAGTAATAAAGATAATGTAGTATTGATTTAAGGAGCATAGCCAGCTGGGGAGAAACCTGCATTCATGGAAAACTGATCTATGACAAGGTAGGTATTATTGGTAAATACCTTATTCAATAACTGGGTCTGGTAAAATTAATTATTCATGAAAAAAACCCATAAAATTGGATCCCTATTTCAAAGCACATGCAAAAACTAATTCCAGATGGATTAAGAACTTTCAGAAAACAACGTAGAAGTCTATTTTTACAAACTTGGAGGAAAAGATTTCTTAAATTGATTTAAAAATTCACAAACACATTAAGGTTAAGAGTTGATAAATTCTACAACAGGAAGGATATTAGTTATCAGTAGAGTCATACGAAGTGAAAAGTTGCATAAACTAGGATAAAATTCTTTCAAGATACATGTTGAAATGTATAGATAATGTCCTAGTAATTAAAATGCAATGAAATCTTATAAATTATTATGAAACATAAAAATAAAAAATGAGTAAAAATATTCATTTAACAGAAAGGGAAAAAAAATTCCTCATGAATAACTGAAAATATGCTCGATAGTTATCAGGGAAATGCAAAAAAGCACAATGGCATAATTTCACACCTACCAGACTGACAAATTAAAAAATCAGATTATATTAAGAGTTGGTGAGGATATGGCCCAATGGTAACTTCTATCCACAGCTGGTGGAGGCTACGTAGATTAGAACTATCTTTTCAAAAAGAAATTGGGCACTAACTAGTAAAGCTGAGCGAATGCATTTCCTACTTTTAGTCGGTTCTACCTGTAGGTCTATATCCTAGAGAAACTTTGATTTATGTGCATTAGAGTGGTACGTCCTAAGCAGTAATGTACAAACAATGTCTATAGGATCTTGTTAAAATGCACATAATGATTTAGGAGCTTGGGAATGAAGCCCCAGATTCTGCATTTCTTTCTTTCTTTCTTTCTTTCTTTCTTTCTTTCTTTCTTTCTTTCTTTCTTTCTTCTTTCTTTCAAGATTTTATTTATTTATTTGACAGACAGAGATCACAATTAGTCAGAGAGGCAGACAGAGAGAGAGGAGGAAGCAGGCTCCCTGCTGAGCAGAGAGCCCAATGGGGCTCGATCCCAGGACCCTGAGATCATGACCTGAGCCAAAGGCAGAGGCTTTAACCCACTGAGCCACCCAGGTGTCCCTCTGCATATCTAAGTAACAGATTTTAAGGTTCCCATCATGTTCTATTTCTTCACTTGTGTGATGACTACTGGGGTACTAGTTTCATTTTATTCTTTAAATGGTATTTTTACAGGTGACAGACTAGGAACATTTCTACCACCTATGTAATAGGAAAACACTTAGCTCCCACTGAGTTCTCTCTTCTTGGCTTTGGATTTTACTTTCACAATCCATAACCAGATCAGGGTAATCTGGAGGCTCATCTCTTTCACCAGCTCTTGGGGCTCAGTGTGTGTGAGACTGGAGATGTGGGAAACTGGCTATAAATGCCTTTTTTTTTTTTTTTTTTTTTGCAGATTCTCTTTTCTGATGGTCCCATGGTCCCTACCCGGGGGAAGCAGAAAATAGCCCATTTGGCCAGAAAAGCAGCTTCTATTCTCCAGTTCAGCTGCACCAGGAATTTTTATCTCCACATTTTCCATTGTCTATATTCCAGTTGGTTCAAAATCCATAGGAGAAAGCTGGTAATATAATAAATACTTTTAAAATTAATGCCCACAAACATAAAACCCTCCCTGAATCTTAAATACTGATGACTGCGCAGAATGAAGGCTATGTATATCTCTTTTTAATGTCCTTGTCTTCCCTCTGTGAGCGCCCCAAAACTCTGACGCTCTCTTTCTTTCTGTTAATTTCTTTAAAACATTTTTATTTATTTATTTGACAGAAAGAAATCACAAGTAGATGGAGAGGCAGGCAGAGAGAGAGAGAGAGAGGAGGAAGCAGGCTCCATGCTGAGCAGAGAGCCCGATGCGGGACTCGATCCCAGGACCCTGGGATCATGACCCAAGCTGAAGGCAGCGGCTAACCCACTGAGCCACCCAGGCGCCCCTACAACAACTATGCTTTCTTGAAGATATGAGTATCTTGACTGATTCTGCCTGGGTCATGTGTCAATCCTCACCAAATCACTGTGGCCCCGGAAACATGAGTGTGTGGAGTTAGTACCATATAAATCACATGAAATTAATTTATCACAGGATAGGGGAGGGATGGTTCTCCCAAAGGAAAGAAAGTTGGGTAGACAAAAAGAAATAGACACATCACAGTCTTCTGGAGAGCCGGGACACGTAAGACAGTTGTTTGTATTCTATACAGGATATTGTTCTATACAGGATATTGCCTTGACTTTGACAGTAAAAAATATTTGGATTCACTGATGCTTTTAAGTGTCAAACAATTTTGTAATGCAGTTAATTATCTTCCCTTGTTCCAGTTTTCCCTTTTTTTTTTTTTTTTATTTATTTGACAGAGAGAGAGAGAGACATCACAAGTAGGCAGAGAGGCAGGCAGAGAGAGATGGGAAGCAGGCTCCCTGCAGAGCAGAGAGCCTGATGTGGGGCTGGATCCCAGGACCCTGAAATCAGGACCTGAGCCAAAGGCAGAGGCTTAACCCACTGAACCATGCAGGTGCCCCCAGTTTTCCCTTTTTAGTTATGTTCACTCACTCTCATGTTAAAATGGGTTTGAGAAACTATCCAAAACAAAGAGCATCCTTTTGGAACAGTGTGTATATAATGAAAATCAAAGAGCCCAGTAGCCTAAAAACCAGTCAAATCCCAGTGCTATCTTTTAGTAGCTGTATATTTTTATACAAATTATTTAACCAATCTCACTTTTCCTTGTTTATAAAATAACAATAATAATACTTACAGTCATGTGTTTGTTATGAAAATTGAAAGAGATAATTTACATAAAGTCTGAACATTAGATTTGTAATGTTCAAATGGTTTCTACTGTTACTTTTAATGTTTATTTCCCGACAGTAGTTTGGCATCTTATTTGAGGATATCTTGATTGGTAAGTGAAAAGTTTATATGAAAATAATAATGCAGATAATCCATTTGTGGTTAATTCAAAGTTAAAGCTAAGCACTCTTTTTAAAAAAAATATTCTATTTATTTGAGAGAGAGCGAGCGAGCACGAGCAGGGGGAGGGGCAGGGGGAGAAGCAGACTCCCCATTGAGCAGGGAGCCCAACTTGGTACTCAATCCCAGGACCCTAGGATCATGATGAAGGCAGACGCTTAACTGACTAAGCCATCCAGACACTCGAAGCTAAATACTCTTAAAAAGCTTTGTATTCAATATTACATTACATTACTTACATAACTTTAAGATACCACAGAAAACACATATGGGAACTGTCCACAGACAAATTGCGTTCTTCTTCTGTATCCTGAAAGAAAATGAAAAATAAACTAAGATATATAAATGTAACTTTAAAATAAATACACATTTGGATACAAGCATAGGAGTCACAGAGGAACTAAATTAAATAGCTAAGATCAGAGGAAGTATAATGAACAAACTTCAGAATGGAACTAATGAATATTCATATAATACTAGTTCTATTCTTTAGCTACTCTTTGTAATTAAGAATTTACTATCAGGAGTGACAAATTTAGCGTATTGTTTCTGTTCTATTTGTCTTTGTGAAATAATGAAGCATGTATATATGTGTCTTTTTACCCGGTTCCTGCTAATATTCAGTCTCTGACTCTGGTGCCTGATGCTTCAGTCCTATAGTTCTTATAATCTCCCAAATGACCAGAGGGTCTGACATAGAGCTTTCTTTTGTTCTAATGAGGCAATCCTGGGTGGCCTCCTGGATGGGAACTGGTCCCTATGAAGGCCACACCATCATTAGAAGCTTGGAACTTTTAGCTCAACCTCCCACCCTCTGGAGAGGGGAGAGGAACTAGAAAATGAGTTAATCATTGATCATGCTTATGGGATGAAGCCCCTGTAAAAATCAGAGTGCTTCCAGGTTGGTAAACGCGTCCACTGGCAGGTTGACACAGCCCAACTCCACGGGCCAGAAACTCCTGTGCTCGGGGCCTTTCCAGACCTTGCCTTAGGCACCTCCTTTCTGGCTGTTCATTTGTATCCTTTATCATATCTTTTATTATTATAACCAGTAAATGGTTTATTGTATTTATATTTATAATATTTATTATTTATTTATTATTATAACTGGTAAATGTTTCCCTGAGCTCCGTGTGCTGTTCTAGCACATTTTTGAACCTGAAGACAAGGTTGTGGAAACCTTGGTTTATAGCCAGTCAGTCAGGTGACAAACTGGAACCTGCAATTGGCATGTGAAGTGGGACAGTCTTGCGGGACTGAGCCCTTGACTGGTAGGATGTGAAGTTACTCCATGCAGAAAATGCCAGAACTCTGACTTGTAGGATATTCCGCTGGTGTCAGAAATAGTCCGCATGGAAACCAACCCCCACACCACATCTGCTAACAGAAGTGCTCTCTGTGAGTGTGTAAAGGAAAACAGTGAGTTTTCATAGACAGTCTTGCTCACGGAAAACACAATTCAATTAATTTTCTTGTTTAATGGTTCTGAATCAGAGATGATTTTGCTCACCAAGGATACTGGAGACAATTTTGATTGTTGTATCTGAGTGCTTTTGACAGTATTTCAAAAGTCACATGTACATCCTTAAAGGTTGTAAGATCTGATGAGACCATACATAAATGGCAAAGATATTCTTATATATGTATGTTTGTCTGGACAAAATTTCTATATAACATTTCACATTTGGGCTTTCAACATACGACCAGAGCGAAAGGAGTAAGCCTTTACTTGTTTGGGAATTTTGTCCATGAACCTGGTGAATATTCATAAACTCAAAAGCCAAATTCAACTATTTTTCAATCTATAAGTTTTGAAAAAATGAATTAATATTCAGCTGGCCTTTCCCATAGCACTCTACTTATTATCTGAAAATAAAGATTATTCATTAAAAAGAAGGCACAAGCACCAAAATAAAGAAAAGATTTGTCACATGGAGTCTCTCCAGCAATGGCTTTGGGCACACTTTTGTGGGAACATCACGTATGAGGTGCATGGCCAGTATCTGTTACTAATTAGCAGAGAGCCAATGTTTTTAATGCTTAACTCTTTCTTTTTTTGTAACAAGAGAGGATTCAACATCACTCTCATGTATTTGCATTCACATATGCTTTCTTGAAGAAAATATCATAAAAACAAACTTGACAAAGATGGCTTTTAATCCAGAGAATTGTCATAAAAGTATATAACATAAGACTCACTAGGTAGGGAGTACTATTATCATTAAGATGGTAACTGGGGCTTTAACATACTTGGTGAAAAGGCTAAGATAAAAATCACATATCATTTTATAACTGAATTTTTAAATATTTATTTATTTATTTGAGAGAGCACACAGAGGGAAAGGGAGAGGGAGAAGCAGACTCCCCACTGAGCTGGGACACCCCCCCTCCAACATGGGGCTTGATTCCCGGACCCTGGGATCATGACCCGAGCCAAAGGCAGATGGCTAACCAACAGAGCCACACAAGCACCCATCATTTCTTAACTTACAATCTGCTATGAGATATACCTGAAAATTGTCATATTGACAATTTAAAAATACCTCTTATTTATACTTAACACTTCTACTATTTAAAACAGGTTGAAAGCTCAAAATAAGGAAAATAAAATGCAACAGAGACACTTATGCAAGATTTAATAACTTGTCTTTAAAATCAACTTACTGGGCCAATAAGAAGTGGTCTTATAGTCTGAATACCAGGAGAAGAACAACGCAGTTCTGTCTTGGGAGAGCTAGTATTTAAAAAGAACAGGGAGATAAATAAGCATAGACACATACAAGATTAGTAAAAATTCCCGTATTGCTTTTTCAGTCTAAAAACATCAGTTGTATGTTAACAAGAAAAATTAAAAATATAGCAATATTTTACTTTTCAAAGAGATTTTTGTCTTTCTTTTCACATCTAGGTAATGGGAAGAAATTTACGTTCAATCACAGCCTTGGATCTGAACATCCACAGTATATGAATATGTTTTTATGTGTAAATGCATGCTTTATGTTGACATTCACAGCAAAAATTTTACCTTTTATTTTTTACAGAACAAGTTGCTGGCACACTCCACTCAGAAAATAATGTTCCTTCATACTCTAACTTAATCTAAAAAAGAAGATAAAATAGTTCAAACAAAAGTCTTCTCCAAAATTTTTATCTCAATGCTCTGATGGAGGGCTCAATTTCCTGGGTCCTTACTATTTAAAAAAAAAAAAAAGAATAACTAAAATTTGATTCCTTTACAATTTTATAAAGTAATGTGACAAAGGAAAAGTAACTTAACTTTTCCAAGATGCTTCAGATGTCTCCCCCCCCAACCAAAACTATGATTCTTTTTTTATTTTATGTCAGAAATAATCTATCAAGTATCCAGCAGGTGACTGGCACTCCAGTAAATTCTGAGGATAAAGAAAAATGAGTGAGACAAGATCCTTCCATTAAAAACAAGTCATGGTAAATTCTGAGGTCCTACTCTTCGCATATCACTGACTCACCCACGGTAACTCCCATCAGTCACATCTTCTCTATTTCCTTATTTTTTTTCTGTTTCCACATTCTTTGATTTATAAGTTCTTTCTTTCTTTTCTTGGATCAGGATACTGATCCAATTTCTAACATCATCAGTCTTAGTCTTAACATTGGTTCTCTCTCTCTCTCTCTCTCTCTTTTTTTTTTAAAAAAAAAGAGTCTCCGGGCCCTGCGTGGAGTCCAGCATGGGGCCTGAACTCAAAACCCTGAGCTGAGATCAAGAGTCAGACACAACTGACTGAGCCACCCAGGTTCCCCTGGTCCTCTTCTTAATCCAGGGTTGGAATCCAACTTCACATTTATTGCAACAATTATGTGCACAAACACATGTAGTCATTTCATGTAGATATACATCTGTAAAAACTGCTTCAGTTTTTTTAGCGGTAAAATGGGGATTATAAGACCAGCTCTGTCATAAATTTAAATTATAGGATTAATGATAATGTATAAGAAGAAAAAAGGAAAAAAAAATCACCAGAAGATATAACATAACCCTGAAATATATAAAGCAAAACAATTCTTTTGAGTATACTTGACACACGAGGTATGGCAGGGTGATTCTGCAGATCTTTACATTGTGCCACGTTCACTGCAAGTGTAGCCCCCACCTGTGCTGATAGTTTGCTATTACAGTATCATCAACTACATTCCTTAGACTGTGTCTTTTTTCCCCCTGACTTACTCATTTCATAACTGGAAGCCTTTACCTCCCACTCCCATTCACCCATTTTGCCCTTCCCTCTGGAGACCATCAGTTTGTTCTCTGTATTTATAGGTCTGATTTTGCCCTTTATTCATTTGTTGTTGCCATTGTTGTTTTTTAAGATTCCACTTATGAGTGAAATCATATGGTATTTATCTTTCTCAGCACGATTTATTTCACTTAATATACCCTCTCAGTCTCCCATGTTGTTTCAAATGGCATGATCTTATCCTTTGGTATGGCTGTGTAATATTCTGGTGTGTGTGTATGTGTGTGTGTTTCTTAACCATTCATCTTCTTTTTTTTTTTTTTTAAGATTCTTTTTTTTTTTTAAAGATTATTTATTTATTTATTTGACAGAGAGAGATCACAAGTAGGCAGAGAGGCAGGCAGAGAGAGAGAGAGGAGGAAGCAGGCTCCATGCTGAGCAGAGAGCCCGATGCGGGACTCAATCCCAGGACCCTGAGATCATGACCTGAGCTAAAGGCAGCGGCTTAACCCACTGAGCCACCCAGGCGCCCTTTTTTAAAGATTCTATTCACTCATTTAACAGGCAGAGATCACAAGTAGGCAGAGAGGCAGGCAGAGAGAGAAGAGAGGAGGAAGCAGGCTCCCCACTGAGCAAAGAGCTCGACGCGGGGCTCGATGCCAGGACCCTGGGATCATGACCCGAGCTGAAGGCAGAGGCTTTAACCCACTGAGCCACCCAGGCCCCCCAACCATTCATCTTTTGATAAGAAATCTTCCTCATCCATTCATCTATTGATAGATACTTAGGTTGCTTCTGTATCTAGTTATTGTCAATAACGTTGCAATAAATGTAGGTGTGCACATGCCTTTTTGAATTAGTGTTTTCATTTTCTTTGGGTAAATACCCAGTACTGGAATTACTGGGTCATATGGTATTTCTATTTTTAAATTTTTTAGATTTATTTAAGAGAGAGAGAAAGAAATATCTTCAGAAGGGGGAGGGGCAGAGGAAGAGAATCTTAAGCAGACTCCATGCTGAGCATGGAGCTCTGTGTGGGGCTCAATCCTGTGACCCTGAGATCATGAACTGAGCTGAAACCAAGAGCAGAGTGCTTAAATGACTTAGCTTCCCAGGTGCCCCTCTATTTTTAATTTTTAAAGTTACCTCCATACTGTTTCTCCACAATGGCTGCATCAGTTTGCATTCCCACCAACAGTGCACAAAACTTCTTTTTTCTCCACATCGTCACTAACACTTGTTATTTATTATGGTTTTGATTCTAGCCCTTCTGATAGGTGTGTGGTAATAGTCTCACTGTGATTTCAATTTGCACTGATGATTAGTAATGTTGAACATTTTTTCATGTCTCTGTTGGTCATCTGTATGTCCTTTGCCTATTTTTTAACTGGATTATTTGGGGGATTTTTCAGTGTTGAGTTGTATAAGTTCTTTATATATTTCAGATATTAACCCTATATCATATACGTCTCTTGCAAATAACATCTCCCATTCAGTAAGGTTTTTTTTTGTTCAGTTGGTGGTTTTCTTTGCTATGAAAGAAGGTTTTTTTTCCTGATGTTGTTCCAATAGTTTGTTTTTGCTTTTGATTTCCTTGCATAGGAGACATCTAGAAAAATGTTAAGGCTGATGTTAGAGAAATTACTGCCTGTGCTCTCATCTAGGATTATTATGGTTTCAGGTCTCAAGTTTAGGTCTTTAGTCCATTTTGAGTTTATTTTTGTATATGGTATAAGACAGTACTTCAATTTCATTCTTTTACATGAAGCTGTCTCATTTTCCCAATACTTTTTCTTGAAAAGAAAAAGTATTTTTTCTTTTCCCATTGTATATTCTAGCATCCTTTGTCATAGACTAATTGACAATATATTCATTGGCCTATTTCTGGACTTTCTACTCTTCCATTGATCTGTGTGTATATTTTTGTGCCAGTACCATACTATTTTCATTACTATAGCTTTGTAGTTTATCTCAAAACTGGAGGTTGTGATTCTCCCAACTTTGTCCTTTCTCAACATTGCTTTGGCTATTTGGGGTCTTTTGTGGCTTCATACAAATTATTCCAGTTTTGTGAAAAATGCTGTTGGTATTTTGATAGGGACTACATTGAACCTATACATTATATAAAGCATTGATATAAAGCATGATAGAAGTACCAGGAAAAAATTTAAAAGCCACAAATATAGTGGTAGATTTTTGACACACTTTTCCAAGCTAAAGATAAACCTATACATAAACCTATAAAAATTAACCAATGTAAACTAAAATATATTCTTTCCAATCTCACATAGAACATTTAGCAAAATTGATCATATTTACAGAAGTCTTAGCGAATCTCAAAGAATTATCATCACACATACTATGTCTTTGATATTAATAAAATAAAATTAGAATTTCTCATAAAGTTAGCCAGAAGAAATTCTTAAGATATTTGTAATTCTTAAAGGAAAAAAAGAAAACAAAACCTAAACTTTACTTCCAAATGATTCATGAAGTAAAGGAGAAATCACAGTGGAAATTACAAAATATTTATAACTAAAGAATAAAAGTATTCAATATTCTCAAAAGTTGTGGTATATAGTATAAATAATCCCAAAAATGAAGTTGATAGCCTTAAATATATACAAAAGTAATAAGGTAGTTTGAAAGTGAATGAACTTGGTTTTCAGTATAAGATGCTAATAAAATAACAACAGAGAAAACCAAAAAAGTAAAAGAAAAGATGCAAAAGGAGGCATTTGCAAAAGAAAATGAATTGGGAAGGGTTAGTGGTGATTCAGTTTTTCAATCTACTCAAATTTCCTTGTAGGCACAGAGAAGACAATTAGGATAGTACCAAAAAAAACAAAAACAAAAACAAAAACACTAACACTGGATAATGTCAACAATAAAACTTAGTGACAAAGTATTCCTCAAAATCCCAAAGTATAAGTGGGTTGGAACAAGCTAGCTAAAACAACCAGACTCACATGGTATCAGCATAAGGCAACAAAAGAAAGCAAATATGGTAGACCTCAGTGTAAGGACCTATTTAGCCAGAGCACTTCCATCCAGTTAAACAGTAACTTTGTTGTTTAAAACTTAAACTGTCCCTCCCCCCCTTCCCCCAGGGGACTTACTTAAAAACAAGTCCCAGAAACCAGTCCCAGGTAACAAAACCCAAATACAAGGGTGGGTCAGGCCAGGTGGAGACATCCATCAGTGGAGGGGTGCATACTGTCTCCCTAGAGGATGGGCCCTGCCCTTTGGGCACCTTTTGGGTGCCAACTCTGACCAAGGTGATAGGCTGGTTCAAATATCTACTAGGATAAATTGTAATTCAATTGGTCATTTATGTATGACCTAACATGACTGTGCAGTTTTCTCCGTGTGTTACAATTTCATTGGCCACCTGTGCGTGGCCAGGCCCAACCACATGGCCTTTGCCCTTAAAAGCTAGTCTGAAGCAGAGAGAGGTCGCCCTCTCTGTAAGAGGCATGGCCCAGAACTTTCGGTTTGATTTTTGATGCTTGGTGTGAAATAAAGCTTTGCTTGACCTTCGCTTTGTATCAGTCTCGCTCCTTTAATCATGGACCCATTATTGGGGGACCTTTCACTCAGAAGAGAAGAACACTGCAATCAGTGATAGGTATTCATTGGAAACCAAGACAGGACAACTGGAATATAGCAACTCTAACCAGAGGGGTTGTTGTACTTTTCAATTTCTAAGTCCAAGAGGTCCATGATAATATTTGAAGGGGCAGAAGAAGCTAGGATCTATGAACACCAAAACCAAGGATCTAAAGATAGCTTCCAGGACAAGGATGTGTAATGAAGGGAAAAGAATCCCAGTTGAGCTGGAAAAGGACAATAAAGACAAAGGAAAGAAAAACTACTGATGAATGAGAGAAGGAAACAGAATCTGGAGATCTCAAAAGTATTAGCCTTATTTTTGGACACTTTACAAAATAACAGAAGAGGTAACTCTAAAGCTATGAAGTTAAAAAAGTTATTTTGACCCACCCCACCTTAAAGATCAGGTAAATCAATTTCATGTTAAAAAAAAAAAAAGCAACAGAAAAAGGATTACAGTTTAATTTCACACAGTTGTTATAAGAAAATACAAAGCAAGGGCACCTGGGTGGCTCAGTGGGTTAAAGCCTCTGCTTTCAGCTCAGGTCATGATCCCAGGGTCCTGGGATCGAGCCCCACATCGGACTCTCTGCTCAGCAGGGAGCCTGCTTCCTCCTCTCTCTCTGTCTGCCTCTCTGCCTACTTGTGATCTCTGTCTGTCAAATAAATAAATAAAATCTTAAAAAAAAAAAAGAAAATACAAAGCAAAATAACATCTCTCTAAGAACATACCCAATAAATAAGTGAAAGCTACAACTTAATATGAGGGTTAGTCTTACGTATCAACTTGGTTAGATTACAGCACCCAGCTACTTAACATAGGTTTTGCAGTGAGGATATTTTATAGATGTGGTTTACATCTACAATCAGTTGACTTTAAGTAAAAGAGAATGTCTTTGATAATGTTGATGAGGCCTCTTCCATCAGTTGGAGACATTCAGAAAAAAACTGAGGTTTCCTAGAGAAGAAATTCTGCTTCAAGACTGCAGCATTAACTTTTGCCTGAAGTTCCAGCCTGCTGGCCTGACGTTAAGATTTCAGAGTCTTCTGTTCCCACAATCACGTGAGCCAATTTCCTAAAATAAATCTTAGTATACATATGTACAAGTTCTATTGGTTCTGTTTCTTTGTGAGAACACTGGTTGATACATCTGATATTTTAAAATGAGGAAAAGTAAATCCAAGAACGATAGACGTTATGAAAGAACAATATAAATCAGAGTTTGAAACTTGTAAGCTGACTTCTACGTTGGGAAAAATATAGAAACAAAAGAAAAAGTCATTTCAGAAATAAACCAAATTAGAAAAAAACCACAATTATGAATAAACAATAGATAAGGCTTTGAGAGATACAGGTTTTTAAGAATAAAAGAAATAAAAAGTAATTCAGGAGTAAGTGACAAATATAAAAGATAGGCAAAGAAAATTCAATATATGTATAGTTGGAGATACTGAAGAAGAAAACTGAAGTATTTTTCAACATTAGCTATAATTTGGGACTAGCATGTGAACTAAAATAATTTGAAACAACATATTGAAAAGGGACAGCTCATACCAAGGAAAAAAATTAAGAATAATTAAAAAAATAAAAGCAACCAGGAGCTATATTAATAAAAGCATTGGGGGGCGCCTGGGTGGCTCAGTGGGTTAGGCCTCTGCTTTTGGCTCGGGTCATGATCTCGGGGTCCTGGGATTGGGCATCAGGCTCTCTGCTCAGCAGGGAGCCTGCCCCCCACCCCCCGTCTGCCTCTCTGTCTACTTGTGATCTCTGTCAAATAAATAAATAAAAATAAATAAAAATCTTAAAAAAAAAAAAAAGCATTGGTCTTAAAGAGAATCACTTTGGGGATCTTCACCAAAACAACAAGAATAGCAAAACACATGTTATTCAGAAAGGAAAGACAATCATATTTCCAACAGACTTTTTGGAAACAACATTTTTTGTCAGAGACAACAAAGTAACATATAGAGAAGGAAACAGAACACAGGGCACCTGGATGGCTAGTCAATTAAGGGTCCAACTCTTGATTTCAGCTCAGGTCATGATCTCAGAGTCACGAGATTGACCCCTGCATCGGGCTCTGTTCTCAGCAGGGAAGCTGCTTAAGATTCTCTCCCTCTGCCCCACTACCCACTCATACTCTCTTCTCTCAAACAAATAAGTAAATATGTAAAAAAAAAAAAAAAAAAAAAAAAAAGGAAAGTAGAACAGAAGCCAATAATTTTTATATCCAGATAACCAACTTTTAGATATAAAACCTACGGATAAACTCTTATGACCACAAAATAATTCAGAAACTGGTACTCTTTTGAGCCCTTCCTGAGGAATTCACTAGAAGAGCTTCAGACCACCAAAATGACTGCAGAGATATCAACATAAAGATGATGCTAAGTATTACATAAGAATTTTTTTGTGAAGGGGGTGCCTGCGGCTCATGTCATGATCCTACGGTCCTAGGATCAAGTCCTGCATCAGGCTCTCTGCTCAGTGGGGCATCTGCTACTCCCTCTCCCTCTCCCCCTACTCATGCTGGGGTGCCTGGATGGCTCAGTAGGTTAAAGCCTCTGCCTTCAGCTCAGGTCATGGTCCCAGGGTCCTGGGATAGAGCCCTACATCAGGTTCTCTGCTCAGCAGGAAGCCTCTTCCACCTCTCTCTCTGACTGCCTCTCTGCCTACTTCTGATCTCTTTCTGTCAAATAAAGGATCCAAACAGGAATCTCAGCAAAGAAGATACAGAGATAACAGCACATGAAAAGTTGCTCTATCTCATATGTCATTAGGGAATTGCAAATTAAAACAGTGTGTGACATAGCAGCACACATTTATTAGAATGGTGAAAATTCAAAACGCTGACAATTACTAAAGACCGTTGAGGATATGGAGCATCAGAAACTCTCATTCCATGAAAAAACCCTGCATTCTTTGGGGTTCACTACCCAAACACCTATACTATTGCTCCAGGCAATCACTTTCTTATACATTCGTTTATTCAGGACATTTCATATTAATAGAATCGTGTGTATGTATCCTTTCTAACTGGCTTCTCCTGCTTAGGGGCGCCTGGCTGGCCCCATCAGTAGAGCATGCTGGAATCATGAGTTTGAGCCCCACATTGGATGCAGAGCTTGCTTAAGGAAATAAAAATAATAAAATAAAATTTAAGAATCTTAGCATTTTAAATACACATACTAAAATATTTATGGATGAAATAATATGTCTGGGATAGCTCTTTTTGTTTATTCACATTTTTTAGATTCCATTTGGAGTGGAGTCATATGGTATTTGCCTGTCTCAGTCTGACTTATTTCACTTAGCATAATATCCTCTAGGTCCATCATGTTGTCTCAAATAGCACAATCTTCTCCTTTCTTATAGCTGTGCAATACTCCTGTGTAAGTGTGTGTGTGCATGTGTGTATCACTTCATGTACTGATGGAAACTTAGCTTGCTACTATGCTTTGGCTACTGTAAATAATGCTGCAATAAACACAGAAGTGCATGCATCTTTTTGAGTTAGTGTTTTCATTTTCTTTGAGTAAATAATCAGTAGTGGAATTATTGGATCAAATGGTATCTGTATTTTTAATTTTTTGAGGAACCTCCATACTTTTTTCCACAGAGGATGTATCAATTCATATTCCCACCAACAATAAATGAGGGTTTCTTTTTCACCAGATCCTTATCAACACTTGTTTCTTGTCTTCTTGATTTTGGCCATTTTAATAGCTTGAATTGATATCTCATTGTGATATTGATTTGTATTTCCCTGATGATTAGTAATGGTGAGCATCTTTTCATGTTTCTGTTGGCCTTCTGCATGTCTTCTTCAGAAAAATGTCTTTAGCTGCTCTGACCATTTTAAACCAGATTATTTGTGGGGTTTTTTGCTGTTGTGTAAGTTCTTTATATATTTTGGATATTAATTATCAGATATGTCATTTGCAAATATCTTTTCCCATTCCATAGGCTGTCTTTTAGTTTTGTAGTTTCCTTTGTTGTGCAAAAGCTTTTTATTTTGATGTAGTCCCAACAGTTTATCAATAGTTTAACAATAGCTTTTTTTTTTTTTTCTTTGCCTTAGGAGACATATCTAGAAAGCATTGCTATGGTCATTGTCACAGATATTATAGACTATGTTCTCTTCTAGGATTTTTCTCATTTCAGATCTCATGTTTAGGTAATTAATCCACTTTTAGGTTTCAGGTTTTGTTTGTTTGTTTTTTAATGTTGTCAGAAAGTAGTCCAGTTTCATTCCTTTTCATATAGCTGCCCAGTTTTCCAACACAATTTATTGGAAAGACTGTCTTTCCCCCATTGTATATTCTAGCAACCCTTGTCATACACTAATTGGCTATATAAATGTGAGTTTATTTCTAGGGTCTCCATTCTGTTCCATTGATCTATGCATTTATTTTTGTACCAGTATCATTCTATTTTGATTACTATAGCTTTGTAGTATATTTTGAAATCTGAAACTGGGGAACCTTCAGCTTTACTTTTCTTTCTCAGTATTGCTTTGGCTATTTGGGGCCACATACAAATTTTAGTATTATTTTTTCTAGTTTTGTGAAAAAGGCTGTTGGTATTTTGATAGGGATTGCATTGAATCTGCAGATTGCTTTGGGTAATATGGACATTTTAACACTATTAGTTCTTTCAATCCATGATTATTAAGTATCTTTCCATCTGTGTTATTTTCAATGTCTTTCATCAGTGTCTTACAGTTTTTGTTTGGAGTTCAGGTATTTCACCTCTTTGGTTAAGTTTATCACTAGCTATTTTACTATTTTTGATGTGATTGTAAATGGTGTTGTTTTTCAAATTTCTCTTTCTGCAACTTCATTGTTAGTGTATAGAAATTGCACAGATTTCTGTTTATTAATTTTGTATCCTGTAACCTTACTGGTTTATTACTTCTAGTAGTTTTTTGTGGGGTCTTTAGGATTTTCTATGTAAAGTATAATGTGGTCTGCAAATAGTGACAGTTTAACTTGTTTACTAATAAACATGCATCTTATTTCTATTCCTTGTCTGATTGCTGTGGCTAGGACTTCCAGTATGTTCAATAAAAGTGATGAGAGTAGATATCCTTGTCTTGTTCTTTACCTTAGACCTAATCTTGGAGGGAAAGCTCTTGGTTTTTCACCATTGAGTATGGTGGTAGCTGTGGGGTTTTCCTATATAGCCTTTATTATGTGGAGGTATGTTTCCTCCAATACCATTTTGTTGAGAATTTTTGTTGTGAATGGATTTAGAATCCTGTCAAATACTTTTTCTGCATCTACTGAGATAATCGTATAATTTTCCCCTCATTTTATTGAGGTGGTTTATGATGCTGATTGATTTACAGATACTGAACCATCCTTGCACTCCCAAATAAAGACCACCTGATTGTTTAATATATTGTTGTATGCAGTTTGCTAATATTTCATTGAGGTATGTTGTGTTTCCATTTTCATTTGTGTCAAGTTATTGTTTGATTTCTCTCTCAATTTGTTTTTTCAGGCATTGGCTATCCAGTAGATTTTTCAGCAGAAATATTGCAGGCCGGAAAGGAGTGGCACAAGATATTCAAAGTGCTGAAAGAAAAAACTTCCATATAAGAATACTCTGTGCAGCAAAGCTTTCCTACAGAATTGAAGAAGAAATAGAATTTTCCAGATTAACAAAGGCTAAAGGAGTTTATCATCACTAAAATGGCCTTACAAGAAATTCAAAAGTGACTTCATGCTGAAAAAAAAGTTAGGTGGGTGCTAATTAGTAATAAGAAAACATGAAATAATAAATTTCTCTTAAAAGATATATAATAAAGGTAATGATTAGTTAATTAGTTATAAAACTAGTGTGAGGGTTAAGAGACCAAAGTAAAAATATAACTTTAATAATTTGTTAAAGGATGCATAAAATAAAAAAAGGTATAAAATGTGACATTAAAAACAATGTGCAAGGGCACCTGGGTGGATCAGTGGGTTAAGCCTCTGCCTTTGGCTCAGGTCTATGATCTCAGGGTCCTGGGATCAAGCCCCACATCAGGCTCTCTGCTCAGCAGTGAGCCTGCTTCCGCCTCTCTCTCTGCCTGCCTCTCTGCCTACTTGTGATCTCTCTCTGTGGCAAATGAATAAATAAAATCTTTAAAAAAAATGTGCAAAGAGTGAGTAAAAGTTTAGAGCTTTAGACTGTGATCAAACAAGTTATTATCTACCGAAAATAGACTTGTTACAATTTTTTGTATGTAAGCCTCACAATAACCACAAAGCAAAAACTTAGAGTGGATACAAAAAAGATAAAGAATCTAAGCATACCACAAAAGAAAGTCATCAAATCACAAAGGAAGAGAGCAGAGAAGAAGAAAAACACATAGAAAATTACAGACCAGCCAGAATACAGTTAACAAAATGGCAATAAGTAGAGTCATACCTCATGTTATTGTGCTTCACTTTGCAGATAGCGTTTTTTTTTTCAACTGATGAATTATGGCATTGCTGCTTTTTAATAAACCTCCATGTGCTTAACTTTTTTTAAAAAAATATTTTATTTATTTATGTGTCAGAGGGAGTGAGCACAGGCAGACAGAGTGGCAGGCAGAGGCAAAGGGAGAAGCATGCTCCCTGCTGAGCAAGGAGCCCATGTGGGACTCGATCCCAGGACCCTGGGATCATGACCTCAGCTGAAGGCAGGTGCTCAACCAACTGAGCCACCCAGGCATCCCTGTGCTTAACTTTTGACATTTAAATTATAATTTAAATAATTTGGGTTCTTCTTATTTGGAACTCTCTGGGCTTCCTGGATCTAGATGTCTGTTTCCTTTCCCAGGTTAGGGAAGTTTTCAGTATTTCTTACAAATTTTTCTGCTCCTTTCACTCTTCTCCTTTTGGGACCCTATAATGTAAATGTTAGTCCATTTGATGTTCTTTTATAAATGCCTTAAAATATGTTTAGTTTTTTCTGCATTCTTTTTTCTTTTTACTGCTCTGTTTAGGTGAATTCCACTGCTCTGTCTTCACGTTCACAAATCCTTTCCTGGTCTAGTCTGACGTTGAACCCTGTGTACTTTTCAGGTCAGTTACTGTGTCCTTCAGTTCTGTGACTTCCATTTGGTATCTTCTTATATTTTGTATCTCTTGGTTGAAGCTCTTACCATATTCATCCATTCTTCTCCTGAGTTCTGTGAGCATCTTTATGACCCTTACTTCGAACTCTTTTTTAGGTAAATTATTTATCTCCATTTCATTGAGGTTTTTGTCTGAGCTTTTATCTAAGTCTCTTGTTTGGAACATATTCCTCTCTTTCTCCTATTTCCTTGTCTCTCTTGTGTACATTGTTACACATTAAATAAAATAACCACATCTCTTAGTCTTAGAGGAGTGGTCTTGTGTAAAAGATGAGTCTTATCATTTAACCTTGCCCTAGCTCTTTGCTCTTTCAAAACTTTGTGATTTTCCAAGCAGTCTATTTTGTTTTTAATAACTCCCAGTATATGAGGATGTGCCAAGTCCAGTCATTGTTCCAAAGAGAGGATCTCAGCCAGCACCTAGATTCATGGTGGCTGGAAGCTAAACACTCAAGCAGCAGCTTTTAAAGTAAACAAATAAATACAGTCCTATGGGACTACAAGTGTAAGCAATGGTCACCAGAGCCAGGCATTCTGGAGGTATCCCGTGGGCAGCACCAGGCTCTAGACAAATGCATAAGTTCCTTTCTGGGAGATACTGGCAAGCTGTAGTGAGGCAGAGGGAAAGTACAGAGATGGCCTCCACCAGTTTATGTTACCTGAGAGCACCTTCATAGGTTCCTGGATGGTGTGTCAAATCCGAATCCTGGGCCTCATGCCAAAGCTCCAGGAAAAGCAAATAGGTAGAAAAACTTATTTTAAAATGCTTTTCATTAAGATTTATGAACTGTTTAATCCCTAAAGTATCTTCTGTACATTCAATATTTTCTTTCTTTCTTTGAATATCACCTGTAAGCAACCTGCAAAGCCACGGTTTTACCATCTACTCGCTTACATTTTGTCTACTTCCTTTGTTGAAAATCAGACTCTCGCTCCCAATTTTCATTTCTGTAATGACTTAACTCCATTGTTTTGTTTACTAATTATCAATTATACATGACACATTTCTGTCACCTCCGGAAAAATGATAAAGGAACAGCAGAGATCAAAAAAGACTTTTAGGGGGTGCCTGGCTGGCTCAGTTGATGGAGCATGCGACTCTTGATCTCAGGGTTGTGCATTTGAGCCCCATGTTAGGTGTAGAGATTACTTAGAAAAAAGGAGATTTTTAAAATGACTAATAAGGGGCGCCTGGGTGGCTCAGTGGATTAAGTCTCTGCCTTCGGCTTAGGTCATGGTCTCAGGATCCTGGGATCGAGCCCCACATGAGGCTCTCTGCTCAGCAGGAGCCTGTTTCCCCTTCTCTCTCTCTGCCTGCTTCTCTGCCTACTTGTGATTTCTGTCTGTCAAATAAATAAATAAAATCTTAAAAAATAAATAAATAAATAAAATGACTAATAAAATGGTCAATTATACAATAAAGCTGTTCAAGAAACAAAGATGAAATACATAAATAAATGATATTAAATAAACTAACTACAAATAACAACAATTTAACTGGTAAGTACAGCTTTAATAAGAAATGGATAGCAATGAGTTTAAAAACAAATGATACTGTAAAAGAAAATATAGTTTTATATAGACTCCTCTGCCTGATTCTGAATAGTGTAAATATAATGATATATATAAACATAGAATGTAAGTGTAAACTAATACAATTATTTTATAAAATCTTTTGGCACTATTGACTACAGCTGAACACGTGCATAATACCCATAATACGACTAACCAATCCCACTCCTAGCAGAAACGTATATATATATATACATAAAGCAGAAGATGGGCATAAAAATGTTGATAGTAGGCTACCATGTCTAGTACTCCACTAAACACAGCAGACTAAAAAGACTAAAAACAGAAACAATCTAATTGCTTATCTAGAGTAAAATGATGCATATAGTATGATTTGTTAATTCAAAGGAAGAGTAGGTAGCAATGCAGCTACATGAAACAAGAGAGGATCAGTCAACTCTACCCATAGGAAAGAAGAGAGCTCAGAAATTGATACAACTATATATGGAAAAAAAGATAATGCCAGAAAAATAATAGAAAAACACTAAGTTGTTTAATAGGTGGTGGTTCATTATGTAAAGAAAATAATATGAATGCATACTCTAGATTATATACAAGTGGATTCCAGATGGATTTATAACCTATATTTGAAAGGTCAAGATATAACACATATAAATGAATAGATAGGATAAATATCTTCATAACTCTGGGCAGGAAAAGATTTTTCATAAGATTCTAAAAAAGTAGAAAGTATGAGGTCAAAAAGCTTGTGTGTGGGTATATGTGTATGTAGGGGGGCTGGTTTGGCTCAAGAAAAGTGAACTTTCTCTTAAAAAATAAAATATCCACAGACAACATTAATGGTTAGATGAGTAGATGAGAGAGAAGAAAATGAAACATTTAAAACCAACATTTAGGGGAGCCTGGGTGGCTCAGTGGGTTAAGCCGCTGCCTTCGGCTCAGGTCATGATCTCAGAGTCCTGGGATCGAGTCCCGTATCGGGCTCTCTGCTCAGCGGAGAGCCTGCTTCCCTCTCTCTCTCTGCCTGCCTCTCCATCTACTTGTGATTTCTCTCTGTCAAATAAATAAATAAAATCTTTAAAAAAAAATAAATAAAACCAACATTTAATTAATATAGAGGGTGGAAGGGATACAGTACAGGGAAGGGCACAAAATTAAATAGAAAATGGACAAAAGGTATGACCTTCCAGAGAAGACTGCATAAATATGGGAAGAGATGCTCAAAACCACACTTCACCAGAGAGTTGAAAATAACAACAGCAATAAACGATTATACATAGTAACAAAATTGGTTTAAAAAAAAAGAAAAGAAAATTCAGTAATATCAAACTTTGGTGAAGATGTGCACTAGGTGAAAGTATTAACTCCAACTGCCATTCAAGAACAATCATGGAGAATTTAGTTAATCAGGTGTTCGCTCTCCCTATGTCCCAGCAACTATAGTTGAAAAATTATTGCGCAGACCCATAAAAGAACATGTAAAAGGGCATTCATCACAGTGTTGTTTGTGGAGATAGAAAGCCATGTGTCCATCACTGGGGGGTGGGGAGCGCTGTACTAATAAAATAAATCACATACATACTAGTGTGTGGCAGGCAGCATTAAGAAGTAATTTTTTTCAAAGTATTGAAAAAAAAAAAGTAATATAGAGAATGAAATCTACGGCTTCAGTGACCATTCATCCCAGTTTGTCAAGGCAGTTGTCCCAGCGTAAATATTAATAGCACTATCTTTCATTTTCAACAGTTTACACAATATAGTGTATGGTCACCCTATCTGTCAATATTACATCACAAAAAACTCAAAACCGTACCACTTATATCTGCTACATATATATTTAAGGACAGTTATTGGCAAGGGGGTTTATATTAGGATGATAAATGAGACAATGTATAACTGTGCTATACAACTGAGTATAAAATACTGCTTTAAGGCAGAAAATAATAGTATAAATAAATATCTAATAAATAATATATTTATTCTTATAAATATATTTATAATTATATAAATAATATAAATTATATTATATAAAATAAATATAAATTATATAGATATAAATATAAATAAACTATAGTTTGAAAAAATATATACACTTACAGTACTTCTGGTACTAAAAATGAGATAGTTTGGGCTGTTAGTGGAATACCTGTGGAGGAAAAAGGGCAAATACAAACATTAAAAATAATTTCTTCTCCAAATAAGAGGGATTCTATAGTAAGCCCAGAAGTAGACATAAGTAGGTAGGGAAATTTTGTATAGGACAGAGGTGATGTTCAATAAATAGAGCTGGAAAATGGATCTGGATTCATAAGGGGAAAGAACTAATCACAGTCCTATCTTAGATCATTGAAGAAAAGCAACTCCATTGGGATAAGAAATGTTAAAACAATATTCTTAGGAGAAAATTTAGGTAAATGTCTCTTAGACGTTGGGAAGAAAGAATTATTTAAAGACATCTACCTTGAATTCTCCATCCTCTCCCCCCAAAAAGCTAACAATAAAAAACCATTACATGAAATTTTGTCCTTTAAAAGAACACCTTATTAAGATATAAAAATTCAAGGAGCCTGTGACTACCATAACAAACAATAATATCTTTCTCTTCATTAAACTCTCATTGAGGGGCACCTGGGTGGCTCAGTGGGTTAAAGCCGCTGCCTTCGGCTCAGGTCATGATCCCAGGGTCCTGGGATCAAGCCCCACATCAGGCTCTCTGCTCAGCAGGGAGCCTGCTTCCTTCTCTCTCTGCCTGCCTCTCTGCCTACTTGTGATCTCTGTCTGTCAAATAAATAAATAAATAAATCTTTAAACTCTCATTGAAAATTTAGGGAAGGGAAAGAAATTTAGCATTCTCTTCAGTTACGAAGCTAGACCCGGGGTTGGCAAGCCAAGGTCAAATTCCACCTTTTTTGTAAATAAATTTTCATTGACCCACGGGCCACATCCATTGATTTACTACTGTTGTGGTGCACATGGCAGAGTTGGGTGGTTAACACACAGATTGTTATCAGCTGAAAAGCCTGAAGTATTTACTACCTGGCCCTCACAGGAAGTTTGGTGACCTCTGGTGTACAGTATAAAGTTTTTGAAGTCCCCGAATTCACAGGCCATCCTTAATAAAATCCCTTATCCATATCCATTGTTTGCCAGGCACGTGATGGGAGTTCAATGTATTTTCGCATTCGAGCCTCACAAGAATCCCATGAGACAGGTTTTATTTTCTTCACTTTATAGAGGAGAAAACAGAAGCTTACAAAGTTCTGTGAGAAGGCTGTCTTTTTCCTTTTTCTCAGCACTTCACTGACCCTTTCGAAGGCTACTCGGACTCTCTTCCATGCCCCCTTCATCGTCCAATGAGGCGCCCTGGATCCCTGCCCTCTGAAATCGCTGTTATAGTTTAATGGATTGTCGGAATTTTTACATCATAATGTTAGAGAGTACTAATTAGTCATAGCAAGACCTCCATTGAATGGAATGTTCACAATATTATTTTTCGGGTTGATTATCTGTATGTTAACCCGTTGAAAATCTTAAAATATTTGGATACACTTCCCAGTCCAGCAGTTACTGAACACTGAACAAAAATCACACTTGCACTGAGGATTTCTCGGAACGTGGGAAGCTTTCACTCCCTAAATCAGGTCTGACTCAACTCTCCGTCCTTCTGCGGGAATCCCAACCCTTCCATCCGCACGGTGCTTACGTTGGATAAAGCACTTTTCACCAACCACCCCTACACCCGCCTCACGGAGACCAGCAACTACCTAGTTAGCCTTGAGAAGGGGCCTCGGCCCCTGCCTCCACTCCCCAGGGGCGACTTTGGGGCTCTCATTTGCTCCTCTCCCGCAACACAGGGTTGCCGCGGCAGAAAAGGAGTCTGGGGGCTCAGCGGTCCCACGAAGTTGCCCTAACACTGCTCTTCATTCTCCGCCCTCACCCCGCCGAAACTCCCGGGAGGGGCGCCGGGAGCCGGGGCTCCGGGTGGGGGTCCCCGGGGGCGGGGGCGGGGGCGGGGCCCCAGGGGCGACCCCGGCCCGGTGCTGCGGGGCGCCCCTGGCGTCTGTCTACCTCCACACGGCCCAGCCGCAGCAGCTCAGCCACGACAGCAGCACCGTCACTCCCTGGGCTGACATGGCGCCCGGACAGCCTCCGCCCAACCGCCCCGGCCGCGTCCGCCCCGGCCTCGCGCGCGCTCTCGGGGGGCGCCGCCGGACCCGCGGAGGAGGCGCTGGGGGTCCGCGCGCCCCGGGGCGGGGCGGGGCGGGCTGTCCCCGCCCGCGAAGGCGACTGCGTGTGCGCATGCGTGCCAGCGCGCGCCGCTACCTGGCTTCCCAGGAACGTCGCAGTCGGTCAGAGTCGAAAATATAAACCCGCCTTGAGGAAAGGCAGAAACCGTGCTGTTTTGGGATGAGACAGCAAAACCACTTCGGAAAATCCCTGGCTGAACGAGGGTGAAGCTTTTAAGTTGCGGTATCTGAGCCCAAATTTTCGTTGTGACCGTGTATCAGTACTGCGATAACAAACAGCGTAGTCTGGTTCGTGCTTTTCCAGGTGAGGTTTCCGTAAATGGTTAAGTTCGCCGGACGCGAGCAGTAACCGGTGCTTACCGAGCGCCTCCCTGAGGGCCAACCCACCTGGCGCACTTGGGTACAAAGAAATAGGACCGCTCTCTGGTTTAGGAAGGGGTCTGTAATCTTGTGGTGAAGCCAAAATAAACAAATACCAAAACCGTCACATACTGTTATCACTTATCTGTTTATTTGTGGGTGGACCGAACAATCGGAGTCCTTGAGTGCTGCAACTCTATCTTTGCTCCTCTTTACGTCCTCAGGGCCCAGGACCTGCATAGTCTGTAGTGGGTCCTCCATGGTCACCGACAACGAAGCATGGAGTAAAACCGGTGTCATACTACAGTACGCCCGAGGTTCGTCAGAGAGCGTGACTGTGTGCATATGATGTATATGCAGTAGACCCTGAATTTAATGTGACTCGGATATTCCCACTTTTAAGTCCTGTAAAATAAGGGTAAGGTAGTACTACTTACATGGTTGTGGGATTGAAAAGCACGAAGTGCATCCCAGGATTTGGCACAAACGATACATCACTGTTGCCCTCCTCCCCCTCTGAGCCTCTGTTACTAATGTGTAAAATAGAAGGGTTTTCAGTTCAGATTTTCGGTTCCAGGGTCCTCTATTGCTCCACTTTGGAATACACCCTTTTCGACCCCCGTGCCCCCTCTGTTCTTACTTGTAGACCTTTCGTTCCCAGTTCTAAATCTGTACGTTTCCACTCCATCCCATTTGTAGTTTGGAACCACCCTTTGTGCTTGGCACACAGTACCCCTACCCTTAATAAAAACAAGTCGTCAAAAAATAATTTGAAAACGCCTTCAGAGAGGGTGAGCTGGACACGACAACCAGCATGGCACCAGAAAACGTCGCCTCGGCCCAGGGCGTTGCATGCCGGGAGTTGTAGTGCGACGCTCGAGCGCGCACCTCCGCGCCTCTCCGGTTTGAAAAGCGGGAGAAGGGCAGGTAGGCGGGGCGTCGAGGCGAAGCGCGCTGGAGGCCCCGCCCCGGCCCCCTTCCGCTCGCGGGGCTCGCTCTGGGGTGGCGCGCCGGGCTGCGGAAGGGGCGTGGCCTCGGTCCCGGGTGGCGGCGGTTGCCGCCACCGGGGCCTCTTCCTGCGGGCGGTGCTGCGGCTGCCGGCCTGCGCGGGGCAGTCATGGTCGCCCCTTGAGTGGGCTGTGGCGGAGAGCGGGGCGGGGCCTGGCTGGAGGGTGGCGGCCCGGCGGGGGCGGGGGCGGGGGCGGGGCCGGCCTCTGGCTCCTTCTTCCTCCGCATGTGGCTGGCGGCCGCAGAGCGGTTCAGTTCGCGCACTCGTCGTCGCCCGCGTCTCTTTCGGGCTCTCCTCGCGTCACTGGAGCCATGGCGTTCGCCGAGACCAACCCGGCGGCATCCTCCCTGCCCAACGGCGACTGTGGCCGCCCCGGGGCGCGGCCCGGGGGGAACCGGGTGACGGTGGTGCTGGGCGCGCAGTGGGGCGACGAAGGCAAAGGGAAGGTGGTGGATCTGCTGGCGCAGGACGCCGACATCGTGTGCCGCTGCCAGGTGAGGCGACCGGGCTGTGACGGGAAGCCGGGCCCGAGGGCGCGGGCGCGGAACCTGGATCCATCGTCCCAAAGAAGGTGTCACCTTGAGGTTCTCTCCCGCTCGGAGCTGCGGCGACGTGGAGAAATGGCGGGAGGTCAGAGACCCCTGACCTGAGGTCCTGGGCTGAGGGTTGCGGTGGCGCTGGAGGAAACCAGGGTGGACCCGGAGTCCCCGAGAGATGCGCGATGCCCGGGGAGTAGCAGTTTTCCGTCTGGGGGCCAGTGCCCAGCCCCGAGCTTGGGGCGGGGGTGGGGGTGGGATACGGTCTGGGTTGGAGGAGCTGCCGCCAGAGGCCTGCTCCCGACTCCGGGCGGAGACCCCTCGCGGCCGCGAGCCCCCTCCTCCCGCCAATCGCCCACCCACCCAGCGAGACCAAGTGGGACTGGATTGTTCCGACGCGCCCGAAAAGCCTCTCGCCATCCCCCACCTGCAGGCCCCCGGTGTTCAGACCTTTGCCGCCTCCGGTCCACTTTGTTGACATGAGAACCCATCCCCGCCTTTGGACGGTTAATGGCCCGGGTTTTCGACTCCGTATTCCGCGTATTGATATTACGGGTAGATGATTTTTACTCGTCGGTCCCAGAGGAGAGAATCCCAGCTCTTTTGCGAGTGAGGCAAGTAAATACGTGGATGTCAGATCTGGTGCTTAGAAATATTTACATTGTTACGCTCACATGGAAAGTGAACTTTCGGGAAATGGATTGGTAATGTACTTCCTACCGGGAGACACGTGGTTTTCAGTGTAAGCTTTCTTCCTATTTGTCGCTTGCTTTTGAAGCAGCCTCTAGGCTACGCTTTTGTAAAGGCTCTTAGATAACTATTACCAATTTCAAAATTCGAACTAGTTGAGCAATAACCACTTTCAAAACAAATTGTAATATGTCTGAAACGAGCTGCTGTTTACCTCGCGACAGGGTTTCTTCATGAACATGGCACAATGAGGATGCCATGCTGTATATGTTCTAACAAGTTAGTAGGCCCGCTGGATTGAAGGCTATTCACCTGAAACTGATTATCATTCTGAGCACGCAGGAACAAAGGTAATCACACTCACAGAAAAAGCTAAATACAGAGATTCTGATTTGTCTTTTTTTTTTTTTTTTTTTTGGCATGCAGAAACTCCCTGCCCATTTCTTAGCTGAAATAGGTGTTGCCTCCTAGTATTACCACCCCACCACCTCTCCCCACCTTTGGATCTCTATCCCTCCACCTCTCTGGAGACATACTTACATGACTTCGTATCTTACTTCTAAGCTTGTTTCCATTGAAGTCCTGCCCAACATTGCCTAAGGAATTGCTCTGCAAGTCAATTTTCACCCCGCTTTTGTATTAAAATCAGATCTGGCCATGCTGTAGGGAAAGAAGTAGGAGAATACCTAACTCTTGTTGGGTAAAAAGGGAGAGAGACTGGGCCTGTTTGTCCCCTTCCATGTCGTTCCGGAGCTCTTCCTTTTCTGGAAATATTAATACTTAGTCTGAATTACATTATGGATTGTAAGAAGGTTTGGGAAATATAACGGTCAGTAGCATTTATTCTAAAAGATTCTCAATTGGAATGTTTCTTTGAAAAATAGTGGAATTAGTTTGTAGATTGGAGAAGATGTTACAATGTTATCATGCATGTCCTCTTGAAGAAGGTCATGGACCAATCTCATCTGATGCCCTTGGGAAGCCTAGAGAGAAGTCATTGAGAAGGAGCCAAGTTTGGCTTTAAACTGTTAACTCAAGATAGAGGAGGAACGTTAGAGCAAACCTGTTAGGCAGACTTTCCTCTCCTGTAAACTTCAACTTCCTGCAAACTTTATATAATTCTAAAATCTTCATATGCTGGTGCCCTTTAAGAACTCATCATTAGAAGGATTCTTACTAGTTTTGTTAGTGAAAGTAGACACAGAATGAATAGATTGAAGCGTATCTCTTATGATTCACTTTATATTAATTGGCCAGCTCTAGTAAGCTGACTTCTTAATGAAGTTCTCCTGGCTTATAAAACTGAAAACTACTGAATGTTGAAATTCTTAGTGTGTGTAGAACTCTGGGGTAAGTCAACATTTGAGAAGATATTTTAAGCTTGAATTGCCTTGTTTGATCATTTAAATTTTGTGTATTACTGAAAACAGTTACTTTGTTGGAGTTTAATATGTGTTTTTGGTCATATTTATGCCCCAAACTCAAATTTTATACACATTGTTTCTTGAGCAGTGGTATACGTATAATGTATCCATAGTTTAACAACAGAATCATAAGAAATTTTTTCCAAAATAAAGTTTTTTTTTTTTAAAGATTTTATTTATTTATTTGACAGAGAGAAATTACAAGTACACTGAGAGGCAGGCAGAGAGAGAGAGAGAAGGAAGCAGGCTCCCTGCTGAGCAGAGAGCCCGATGCGGGACTCGATCCCAGGACCCTGAGATCATGACCTGAGCCGAAGGCAGCGGCTTAACCCACTGAGCCACCCAGGCGCCCCAAAATAAAGTTTTTAAAAGAAAAACTGACATTGTACTTAAATGGATATTTTAATATATCAAATGCCTTTTGGAAAGAGTAGATGCAAAGATAGTGGCATTTTCATCATTGGTGCACTTAAGGTCTATATTTCAAATTCAGGATTTTTATGCAGTTATTTATAATTTGGTAAATTCTCTAGACCCATAAATATGTGTATAGAACTTGCATCAAAGGACAATCACTAGAAACATCTTAATTTTAAACTGATGTCTTTCAAGACAAAGAAGTATAGGACTCTAGGCCTAGTTCATTTATCCAGCAATCACATAATGAGGATCTACAGGTGATAGTCTTACGGAACTGCTTGGCCCCAGAATTAAGAAGTTTAAAATGCAGGGATTGTGCCCACAAGTAGCTTACAGTCTACTGGATGACTGCTACATAAGCAAGTATTGCCAAGGTCGGGTGGAGAAGGATACTGGTACAGGTTTTTCAAAGAGTTAAGGTATGGGCAGAGGAAAGCCCCTTTCTGGCAGCTTAAAAGTAGGTTTGTTAGGAGGCCTCTTGCTGTCTCCCCCTCCCCGCCAGATCCTCCAAAGTAAACTTATAGTTTATTTTATTTTGTTGAGTAGAAACTACAGAGATTTTAACTGTTGCACTTTCTACTGCTTCTTAAGCGAGGGCTTACTTAGTGTTCACCTGGAAAGCAAACATGGTAGTCTTGGAAGTTGCCTGTGATTGGGAATAGCCAGAACAGTATTTCATTTCTTGGTGTCCCCCCTCCCCCCGCAAGGTTTTAAAGTAATATAAAGAGAAAATATTAGCTGAAATTAATTATAAAGGGAAAGTCTATTCTGTCACTTGTTATATATATAAAAAGCTTGCTGTGTAGTAAATACAATGAAAAAAACGTTAACTTGTGGTTAGATGCTGGCATTCACAGAAGGCTCTGAAACCAGCTAAGTCCAAAAAGAAAGAAAGAAAAGTGTAAAAGACTTAACAGCAGCAAACTGAGACTTTCTCCTTGGAATAATCAGAAAAACTGAGAGATAACTTAAAAGGGATAACTAAAGTGTTATGTAATGCCTTGACTTTCTACAGCTAAAATTACCTCCCAGATCACTTCCTGTAATTTGGAAGATGGTAGAGAATTAGGGTTTAAGGTAAGTCATTCTTCCAGGTTTAAAATAATTGCTGTTTTCTGTGCCCCTGACTATGAGTTGTTTTTGTTTTTTGTTTTTGTTTGTTTGGGTTCATAGTATTTCCCAAGTACAGAATTGTATACCAATGTGTGGTGTACTTGGTTAAATCTTGCTTTCTTGGATTTCTGTGTTTTCCCTGCTAGAAGTTTTCTCAAAAAGAGGACTTAATTCTTTGTTGTTGTCTTTTTCCATAGCATCAAGTGCTCTGTGAGGCAGAGAGGAAGTAAATACTCCACAAATACTTATTAGGTGACTGGATCACCTCTAGAAATTTTTTTGAAACCAGAAGCTTAACCCTTTCCTGTAGATTATTTTAACATCTCCTTGGACAAGTTAACTGAGTGATGGCATGATTTTAAGGTGGAATCCCCAGCATTTATTGAATTAATACTTGTTACTTAGTATTTTAAGTAATACTTACTATATTGTGCCATTATGTTCAAAGGCTTTAGTAGATTATACTAAAGTCTTATCTCTTGTATCTGCCTGAAAATAGATAACTGATATTTGTATCTGTGTGTATTTCCTTAGTATAGTCGAATGCCGTGTAATTCTAGTAAATAGTTTTTGTCTGCTGAGGGCAGTAGATCTGAAAGTTGAATGAGGATGTCCCAAGTTGTTCACTATTTAAGCCTATTCTATTGATATACATGATCTATAAATCCTCTCATTTGCATGTAATGGTACAGTAGTATATAAAAGTATAGGTGATACATAATTCTTTAAAAAATATATTTTCTCTACTTTTGAGGCATATATTTTTAAATAATGACGTCATCTCAGTGGTATCTGGTCAATTTTTTTTTCCTTTAATTTTGGTGGGACTGGGTCAGTTAGTTGGGTAATTTTAAGTTTAAGTTATCTTTAGAACAGACTGTTGCCCAGAACAAATCTAGGGTGAAATGGTAAATTGAAAAATAGGTAATAGTTTACTATAACTGGATACAAATTTAAGTCTATTATCTTTTGGGGAACTGTTATATTTTGACACTAAAGATCCCTGTCGATGAGCTACATACCAATAAGTGAAGCTTGGTAACTATTTAGAATATTTTACCAGTGGAAAAAGGGACTTTGAGGTATTTAGTTTGCCTGGCAAACAGCAACTGAGAAGAGTAAATAGTAGACCGTTCCCAGGGCTACTTTGGCTCCAATATGGGTTGGTTCTTTGCATTGAACTTTTAATTATATTTAATTCAGTATAATAGAATTCTTTTAAAAATGGGATTTTGTCTTTTAAAAATGGGTTTTTTTGGTATTAAGCTTTTAAAAACCTTTTTAAAGGAAACATTTTATTTATGAGAATTTTTTTTTTTACTTGAAATCTGCTGTTTAATTTCAGTGTGTTTTTAAGAAAATGTTTTTATAAATATAATGATTAGGTGAGTTTTTAATCATGCATTTACAAAGAGCTGCATCACACATCTTTGGTTTATGCATTTTTTGGTTGCATGTATGATCTTCCCTTCTGGGACCCTGGTTTAGTAAGTGTGTATATTAGATTTAGGTACCTAGAGTCTAAAAGCTTCTTGATTTGGACCTAAAAACGTCCACAAAGCTTTTCGTCATGTGTATTTATCTGTGTATGAAACTGGAAGTTAACTGTAATAATGTAAAGTGGGTATCTTAAAGCCTTAAAAGATAACTGAGAAGTATGCTTGGATGTCTTTGCAAAAAAGAAATTCAGATACCCTGTATATGTTTTCTCTTCCTATCTAGTGTATCTGGTTACTGTTGAATAGATTAATTGTTCAGCTTACTGGTGGTAACTTAACCTGTGCTACTTTGAAATCACAAGCTAATTGCAGTTACACAACTTTTCATAAAGTATAGTCAACCTTGGGGCACTCGGGTGGCTCAGTCGGTTGAGAATCTGCCTTTGGCTCAGTCATGAGGGTCCTCCGACTCCCTGGCCTGCTGCAGGCCCCCCTCTTCACTCCCTGCTGCTTGTTCTGTCTCTCTCTGGCTCTCTCAGATGAATAAATAAAATCTTAAAAAAAAAAAAAGAAGAAGAAGAAGAACAGACATCTTGTTTATGATTACTTTATTGCTGTGGATTAACAAGTGTTTTAGTTTTGGTGAATAGTGAAATGTTTCACCTAGAAAAACAGACACAGCTCTTTACCAAGAAACCAGCACAGGTAATAAGCATTGTCTCAAAAGATTGTTAGGTTTCTAAGATGCTTGAAGACTCTAGGCCAGAATTGGGGACCCTTGTTTTGGTGGCTGGAATAGTTCTGAGGCGTGGGGTCCGAGGCATTGCGGCTCTCTGCCGTAATCCAGAGCACTCACTGTTCTTGACAGATGTTCACTTAGAGCTCCGTCATTATAATAGAGTGTTCATGTATTCAGAGCAGAAAGGACAAAGAGAAGACACATAGACCATTTTAGAGGCCTGAGTGGCCTGAGAAATGCCTCCCGGCCGTGTGCATGAGATTGTTAGCCCTGGACACTTGGGCCTCTACCGTTGCTGGCAGAGATGCCATTGTCGGAGTTTGTAACCCTGCAGGAGGCTGTGGACTCGTCTTTAACTCCTGGATCACAGCAGGAAATTGGGGCGGGGCAGACAGCATAGTTTGCAGTAAAGGACGACCTAATAGCAAACTTGAGTTAACAAGCATGAGTCACTTTTTTTGTTGTTGGGTTTTTTCTAAGTAGTTACTTTTGCAGACCAATGTCAATTCATTCCCTTCCAAACTTTTCTTTCTTTCTTTCTTTCTTTCTTTCTTTCTTTCTTTCTTTCTTTCTTTCTTTCTTTCTTCTTCTTCTTTTTTTTTTAATCTCCCCTGGACCTTGGAGCTTCTCAATTAGAAACTTGCACATATCAGCATTTCCTGATCCAAACTTTAATTCTAGAGTTCAGCTTGACAGCTTCTGGTTCCCTCAGAACCAGAGGTTCCTCAAGCCATGGAAAGAAAACGACCTTTCTTAAGCTTAAAACCAAATTGCTAAGTACATAGCTGAGAACAGTTACAAAATAACTAAATACCATTATATCATCCCTGTACTGTTTGAGAGTTTTGTTCTGAACTACATAACTATTAAGATTTGGAAGTTAATAATTTTTTATATTCAGTTTATCACCAGGCCAAGACGTGAACTTTAGAGAGCCAGCTGTATACATATTATGTCGCAGTTAGTTTGTGTTGTGAATCATTTGGATTCTTTTATTTGCAGGCAATGGAGAGAGACCATCTTAAGCAAAATGGGGATTTGTTTGAGGCAGGAGCTGGGTGGTCAGTCCTCAGAGCGGCCTTAGGTAAAGGCAGCTCCTGGGATCTCAGCAGCCAGAACTGGCAGCCTCCCCGCCCCCGCCGCTCAATGCAGGGTGTCCCTAAACTAACTGCCTTCCTTGCTCTCAAAATCAAATTCCTAGAGGGGAGGAGCTTGTCTCTGGCTTAGGTTAGATCAAGTTTCCAGGTCTGGATCAATTACTGTGGCCAGAGGGAATGATTACTATGATTTGCAAAATAAGGGGTTTAGGAGGGAGGAAGGGAAAGAAATGGGACTGAACACACAAAAGGTATGGCTGAACTAGAGTTAATTTCAGATAGGAAAATACGGAAGGAGGAGATAGTAGTTTTGGGTTATTATTTGTGAATTGTCTGCTAATAGTCTTAACTGTTTGACCTAGGGTTTTTCTTGAGGGAGGAATGTTTGGAATTTAAATAGGTTTTTATTATTTTAACTATAAAACAATGAAAATGAACTATCTCAGTAGTGGTTTAAAAAAATGAAAAAGTATACTCCAGAAACTTTGACTTTTTTTTTTTTTTTAAGCTTTGAGAACATAGAATTTTAGTTCCTTCTTTTTTTTTTTTTTCTTTTTTCACCCCATCATCATCTTCTAATTTGTCAATGGGGACATTTTTTTCTTGGTCATTAAAAAGCTTATTTAATAATTTTTTTTTTACATTTAATCCTGATGTAACAGTAATAGTCAAAGAAAATGAGTAAAATAAATACCAAATTAGGGGATGTTTTGTGATTCGTGAGATGTGATTGGGATTTTTTTTTTTAATTTATTCTTTAATACAATGAATTTGTATTTATTCTTGGTATTTGGTCATCAGTAAGATATTATAAACTTGTGTTTTTCTTTAAAGAAAGTTGCCATGTAATATGGTCACTTTGGGTTCATGCTGGTCTTTTGTTTCTTGGGGTTTGAGAAGTTATATTTCAAATAAAAATATTAAAAATTTTGAATAGTTAAAAACCTTTCTCTTTTGATCTGATTGATCTGGAAAACAACATTAATTGCTAGTCCACAATATTCTGTGTTTTTAGTTACATAATATAAAACATACAACTTTGATAATTAAGTGTTAAATGCTACATGAGTGACTGGGATCATGAGTTATGGGTATTTAGCAAAACAGAACGAGGTAGTTATATTAACTGATAACCTGAACACATGATTAGTACTATATAAATTAGGGATAATTTATCAAGTTTGTCTTGCAGAAATTTTGCATTGAAAAGCAAATGGTATGTTCCTCTTAAAAGTAGGCAAGAAATTATTTTGTCTTAACATTTATATAGTTATCTGGCCTCCCCAGTGCTACTTACAAGAATTATTAATCCTGATTAAATATATGCGTTCTTGCTGCTTACTCTGGCACCCGCTCATAGAGTTGCTCATGGGAGAGGCAGGGTGATCACGAATGTGGAACCAGTGGTTCAGACTCTGCCCTTGTAATTCACTGGAAGGCTTGGGTGGGTGGGTGAGGCGGTGGTTGGCAACGGTGTTCCTGTCGAAACCTTGTTTTGCTGTTTGCTAACGCATGTGACCTCTCCTTGGACCAGTATAATCTATGTTCGGAGACAAATGCCTGAGCTCCCAAGGTGAATTTTGTATATTCCACGTATAGAATATAAATATTTTATGTTAGTATCTAAATAGACACTTCAAATTTGAAGCTTCGTCTGTTGCATTTTGTAAAACATGGCTGTATCCTAAACTTAATTCATGTATAGATTGCCTTGTAAGAATCTCCTTAGTAGCTCCTTCTCCGTTCACCTTGAGAATCTTTTTTTTTTTTTTTTTTTCACCTCGAGAATCTTTTTTCTACAGGTTGTGTGTTTTAAGATTAGAAGCTGTCATACCCCCATTTCCCCTTAGGGCACTAATGACCAGCTATATTAAGAAGCACACTTACATTTTTCTTCCCTAGCTCCTTAATAGGATAATCTAGCGTTATTCTGGGTATATTTAACCATATTTTCTTGCTCAACAAAATAGAATTTAAATGAGATTTTAATCAGATAGTAAGCCTTATACGACATTGGTTATTGAAGGGGTGGGTTAATGTTGGAGTGAGCTCAGCAGTTCAGTAAAGTGATTCAAGCCTTTTGCAGTGAACTTTTCTAGCCCAAACCACCACCTGTAAACTTGGAAGAATTTACAGATTAAGGCAGTTTATCCCCCTAACATCATCTGTCACAACAACTCAGTTCACAACCACCTGCGTCACAGAAAGAAACATGTCTTTATTATGGTTACTGCCACCAGTGCTGCCTATCTCGGTAAAATATCAAAGTAGGGTTTTGTTACACAATAAGATCATAATTGAGCACCACTGAGTTAATAATAGTTTCAGCAAAAGATATATGTTGGTATCTCTATAAAAATAATTTTGTGTAAATTAGGGAGACTTACTTCAAAGGTCTTCTCAAAAGTTATGGTGTGGTTTTTTTTTTTTTTATCTTAAGCAAATGATGGAAACAATAAAATAACAAAAAATAAAACAATAAAATGATTTTGCTGAAATAATCTTGACTGGGTTTTTTTGTGGAAAATTACTAATGCTTTAGCAATTTAGTAAAAATTTATGAGATTTAGTGATTTACAACAATTTAGAATTTAGCATCTTCATAGGATCTCAAGAAATTTTAATGAGCTTCATATTCTGAAAAGATTTTTCCTGAAGTTTGTGGGAGGTTTCCTAAATCATAAAAAGTCCTGATAAAAAGGCCAATATTGGTAGGAGGGATAGAGTAAACGATACTCTTTGAAAACCAAGGGGGCGCGTGGGGGGCTCCGTGGGTTAAAGCCTCTGCCTTCAGCTCAGGTCATGATCGCAGGGTCTCAGCAGGGAGCCTGCTTTCCTTCCTCTCTCTGCCTATTTGTGATCTCTGTCTCTGTGAGATAAATAAAATCTTAAAAACCAACAACAACAACAACAACAACAAAACAAGTAAGAATTGTCCTGAGTTATTTTTATCTTGGGAGTCTATCAGAATTGGTGATAAGCTTGCACACGTGTGAAGTAATAATAAAGTGTGCACCAGGAAGTGTACTGTGACATTGTTTATAACGACAAAAGGTTGCAAACAACCGGGCTGCCTCTTTGGTGGGACCAGGTAAATAAATTCCGTGTCCTTATGAGTAGCAGGACAGTGTCGCTGTTAAAAAGGAGGAGGTGCTTTGGCTGCAGGGTGAGGAATGTGTGCCCAGATCTGCTTAATAAAAACAAGCTGCCCAGGAGTATGTAGTTTGCTGCCACTTGTATGTGTGGAATAAAACAACATGCAAATACCTGTTCGCTTATGCAGAATTCCCTCGGGAAGGACACCAAAAACTGGTGGCAGCTGGCTGGCCTGGAGCCGGGTAGGGTGGGTGAGGAAGGAGCATGAGGCAGACGTCACTGTGTGTCCCGTCTGTGCCTTCTGTATTATATGCAGATATTTCGTATTAAAAAATAAATAGGAAGGAAATAGTCACTGATCCTGTTGGTGTGTCGAGGCAAGGAGGTATTGCTTGCCATCCCCCCATTGTTTTCCAGACTTCAGGTCCCCACTGCGGTCTTTTTCACACCCGTCATACACTAGTCTCTAAGTGAGGAATTCTTTGCCTTGTATCTGTGCGAAACACAGTCTAAATAGTCATTTACTTTTTAGATGATTTTTTTTTTCCTTTGCAGGACCTGTTTTCTGGCTTTTTTGGGGGGGGGGAATTCCTGGTTGGTGATGATTTGGTAAAAAATAAATAACATTCATCTTGTCAAAAATAGCCATGGGATAAAGTTAAACCAAACATTCTCAAGGGACGTAATTTCGATTGGAATTTTTTAAAAGTCCAGCCAGGATGTTAAGGTTTTTATTTGTTGCAAATATATTCCTAGTTTGTTTGCTTTAAACTTTTTGTGACTGTGAAAGTGTAGAAGTTTAGGCATATAATCGGTTGGTTTTTCTTCTGTGTTTTTTAAACTTAAAAATAGAAAAATTATCTGGTCACTTGATCCATCTGCTGTGCACCTGATTTTTAGAACCCGACTTCATATCTTGCTTCTTCTTGACCATTTTAGGCCTGAGCTTCAGGAAGTTTCACTGTGGGTTTATAGTATGTTTCTCCGCTTAGGGATACCTTGACCCAGTATATTATTTTACCCAGAAATGAGTGGATTCAGGGATTGGTACCAAACAGACTCACAGGATTGACTCATAAATTAAAAAAATTAGAGTCTCGGGGTAGCTAATATTTGAGAAAGTTCCTTGGGAAATTTCCCAGCTGATAAATACAAATTTCAGGGCACAGAGCTGCTTGATACTCTGAGTACAATGGGAATTACGTCAATGTTTACATCGACTTAGGGTAACTGGTTAGATTCGTCTTTTCTAATTTAGGGATTTTTCTTTTCTTTTTTTAGATTTTATTTATTTATTTGACAGAGATCACAAGTAGGCAGAGAGGCAGGCAGAGAAAGAGGGGGAAGCAGGCTCCCCTCCGAGCACAGAGCCCCATGCAGGGCTCCATCCAGAACCCTGAGATCATGACCTGAGCCGAAGGCAGAGGCCCAATCCACTGAGCCACTCAGGTGCCCCTAATTTAGGGACTTTTCTACATTTAGATAAAATATTATCCATGTCCTAGAGAGTAACAAGAACAATATTGTTCCCTGTACTTTTTTCACGTTTTTTTCTTTTAAGAGGGTGTATGTCCGTCAACGTTCCAGAAGCCTGAATTCCCCAGTTTCGTAGTTCCTGTCAGAAAAGAAACCACTCCAGGGTACTGTGATGGGGAAAGAAGAGAGGGTAGCCAAAATAACGTGAAGCCTCTGAAGAATATGTATTTGTGGGAGATACATACTTGGGTTTTCTTAAGTTATATTGATATTTTAGGAAGAAATGATTAATTCGCTTTGGAGATACGTTACTCGTCATATTTATGGTCAGGTTCAATTTTCCCGTCTTATACTTTCAGGGAGGAAATAATGCTGGCCATACAGTTGTTGTAGATTCCGTGGAATATGATTTTCATCTTTTGCCCAGTGGAATAATTAACCCAAATGTTACTGCATTCATTGGTAAGTGTATGAACCGAACCACTTGTGTTCCGTTCCCCCCTTCCCTCAGTTGATAATTGTGTTCATTTTTCATTATCTGAGCTGAGTTCATCTCTCACTACTCAAATGATTCATTGATCCCTTGTTAGTCTTCACCTTGGTACCTTCTGGAATATACCTTACTGGCTATTTTACAACTCTGTCTTTTAACGCTAATACTTTTTGGAGTAATTTGTGTTTAACTGTCATTGGCGATCTTAATTTTATAAACTAGATCATCAGGTTAGCTTTCCAAACACTGATGCTCAGTGAGCAATAAAAGGGGTGTTTTGTGGATCGATTCTGAACCCTTATAACATGATGCAATCTGCAGTCGTCTAGTTTTTAATCTTTAAAAATGCTAATCACTTTTAACCCACTAAATTAACTTTTTCATCAGTAATAGGATATGATTCCCTAATTTGAAAGGCCTTGATTTAGTGTCTGCTGTAACTTTGTTCCATTTGCCTAAAACGACGCAACTTGGTTCTTTCAAAAGATCAGTTTTACTTTGTTTTAAAGAAATTTCAAATTATACTGAATGTAATATTAGTATATTCTGTAATAATGTATATTCTATGTATTATGTATTTACATTACACTACTGTTTAAAACTGGAATCATTTCTGTGGTAACTCCCTTGATCAGATGTCCCATTTGTCAAAGTCTTCATTTTTACACTATTCTAGGGGAGGGTTATCGTAAATGTCTGTATTATAAGTATAGATATTTAAGGTTGGGATTTGTTTGCTTTTCTTTAGGAAATGGTGTGGTAATTCATCTTCCTGGATTATTTGAGGAAGCAGAGAAAAATGTCCAAAAGGGAAAAGGTATGGAGAGAATGAGCACTTTGCTTAGAGACTAGTTTGTTTTTTGGAAATTGCACCGGGATCTCATGTCAGACAAAGTTAACATTTGGTCTTGTACTTTAAAATTGCTGGTTAAAGCTGTGGGGCAGCTTTTTCAGTTAAATTGTATTCATTTTAATCAGTATTTCCAACAAAAGACACACATAATACGGTCATTGTGTAAGCCCGGACTTTTCACACCTGGGTCATCCGCAGAGTGTCTGTAGGCTGCTGGGGTTACTCTCCACCGGCGGTGAGACTCAGAGATTCCCGAGTTCTTTTTGTCATTTGTGCTCAAGTCTGTGTCCCCATCTCCCAAACCAAACATTAACTTCCTGAGTCAGGAAACCAGTGAGGTCCCCTTTGCACACCGGGTCAGTCAGTCTTGTTTGTGTTGGTTATAGAGCCCAGGGATATAAGGGGGTGTTTACCTCCCTCCTTCCAAATGAAGGAAATGCTTCTTCTAGGACAGGTATTGACTTCCGACTCCTCAAAAAAAAGTGTGTTTTAAGGCTTCATTTCCTGCCCTTCCTAGTAATCTCTTTTGGGTCTTTGGAAGGCTGTTTACATTCACTTTGGCTGCCTTGCTAGGGTTTCGTGGGGGATTTGGTCATGCAAATAATACGCAGTTGAGGAAAAGCATTGTTTCCCTTTAGCTTGGCTCCTATTTAAAATACTCAGACTCATTATGTTGTGAAAGTTCATTGTTCAGGTTCAAAAGCAACAACCCAACCTCAAGTGTTCGTAGCAATAACTCTGCCCGCACGGAATCCTGCCTGCCCTCCTACCATCTCTGCTGTCCTCTGCATTTTTTACTTCGGTGTTGGCTACTTTTGAATTTGGTCAGCTGGTTCCCAGGTTGCCCTCTGTTCTCCTAAATCCCCTTTTAAAAATTTTGCCCTCCTTTCTTTTTCCTTTTGGCCTGTCTTACCAGCTGAATCTGCTTTACTCTCTTTGTAATATTTTCTTTATAATAGGCCTGAAGCTAACTTTAGAAAACGTACTCACATGTCAGAAACAGCAATAGAGGGGGAGGCTTGAGATTCCCGTTTCATTCTTAGCACTTCCTCTTGATAAGGAATTCTTTTCGAGACACATCTTTGGATATTATCAAAATTAACAGTGAAGTTTTACTATCTAGATACTAGCTTTGAAAATGTTTAGAGCCTCGCAGCTTATTCTTAGAATGCATGTAGCTCACTAAGGCACTGTCTTTAAAGAAACATATCCATTTGGATCCATTTATTCATTCAGCAGTAGTTTGAACAGTTATGGGATGATAGGCCCCATGCTCTGAACATTCATGGTCCCTGCTCTCAGGCATTCACAGCTAAACGGGGAGATGTGTATATCATGTTATAAGTCGTTGTAGTAAGGTCGGTGGTTGATAGTGCTTTGGAGGAATTAGTGAGAACACTTTATTATTTCATTTAATCCCACCTATTTATAATTGTCTTTTGGGAAAGGGTGCTGGTCCCCAAATTAACCCATTTCTTGAAATTCTCCTCCTGCTCTGCAGCTAATTACCCCTCCCCTGCCTCTAACAATAATGACCTTTTCCTCCCATTTGCTTTTGGATTCTTTGAAGTATTTTATGTGGATTTGGTTGGCTTACATTTGGAGCTGTTTAGAATAAAATATTTAAAAAGACAGAATAAGTGAATGAGTGTAGATATAATGAATGACAGGTGAGAAAATTCATATTTAACATGTTTCCTATATGGAAGACAAGATGTGTAAGTGATGACTTCTGTGAAAAACACTTTTAAACATTGTATTTCTAAAGAAATGAGATATTATACAAAGTGTTTAATATGCTGTATCTTTTTTCTCCTCTCTAGGTCTGGAAGGCTGGGAAAAAAGGCTTATCATATCTGACAGAGCTCATATTGGTAAGGGGCACATAACGCATTTAACTGTTTTATTGTCAGAAACTTGTCACATGGTAGCATTTAGTAGCCAGTTTTTCTTTAATTCTAGTGAATACTAAATAGCATGGACTATATATTGGGCTCCAAATACATGAAATCTTAGTAATTTTTTCCTTTTTTCTTTTTTGGTCTTCTGTGGAACCTAGTCCTTAACTAGCCCCAATTTTATCAATTTCTGAAGAAAGAATTAGCTAACCAAATGAGTCATAAAAGCAGTATTTCACAAGACATCTCTAATTCTGTTATAAAATACACCGCATCAAAATATTTATTTGCACATTAATTATGTAAAAGCAGGTCTGCTCTCTGGCAAATTAATGAGTGAACTCTTTGTGTCTTAAATGTAATAATGCAGCTTTTTCAATGGTCCAGACTTTATTCAGAGTAGCCTTCTCCTCCACGATTAGTTAGAGCAAACTGGATTCCCAAGGTAATTTCAGCCCCACTAACAAATTTGAAGTTTGTTTCCCTATTACTCTCCTATCTGAGGTGATGGAATATTTAATTATCGAGACAATAACCTGGGTAGAGAGATTGGACTGATATAAACTCTTCCGTTGTAATTAAGTACGGGTGTCCCCTGAGTCAGTGGCTACTCTGGTTTTAGCCTTGACCCCCATTTAAGAGCAGCACCAGTAGGGACACCTGGGTGGCTCGGTCTGTGAAGGGTCTGACTCTTGACCTCAGCTCAGGTCCCACATTGGGCTCCACCCTGGACATGGAGCCTGCTTGTATTTAAAAAACAGCGAAAAAAGAGTAGCCCATCAAAGTTTTTAAGTATCCGTGCCTCCAGATAACAGTCAGAGGCTGGAAGTCTGTGCGTAGCCTCAGTAATGCAAGAAAATAACTTCTTTGAAGTAAACTGTTCTGGACTGACATGTTTTACTCACTTTTTCTAACCTCTTTAGAAGCTTACTAGATCATTGACTTCAGACCATTCTTTTTTTTATGTGAGCATTTAAAGCTGCACACTGCCTTAGCTACATTGCACAAATATTGACATTTTGTATGTCTATTTCCATTCAGTAGAAAATATTTGATATTGTTTTTGTGATTTCTGTTTGACCTATGAGTTATTGAGAAATGTTTAAATTTCTAAATATTGGATGATTTTTCTGATTTCTCTTATTTCTAATTTTGTTGCAGACAGAGAATATACTTTATGTATGATCTCCATCTTTTTAAATTTGTTGAAACTTGTTTTCTGGCCCAGCACAGGGTCTGTTTTGGTTCGTGTTCTACATGCACTTAGAATGCGTGTTCTTTTGAGTAGAGTTGTTCTGTGTCCTAGCTGATTTTTTTCCTGCTTGCTGTCAGTTACCTAGAAAGAGGCATGTTGAAACCTCCAACAAGAATTGAGGACTTGTCTATTTTTCTTTTCAACTTTTGTCAATTTTTGCTTTGAAGCTCAGGTAGATTACATGTGTATTTAAATTTACATTTTTGATGAGTTAACTCTTTCATCATGATGAAATGGCCTCCTTTTCTATAGTAATACTCCTTATTCTTTAATACTCCTTAATATCAAAGCTTACTTCGATATTAATATAGCCAGCAGAGCTTTTTTTTTTTAAGATTTTATTTATTCATTTGAGAAAGAGAGAGTGAGAGAGAACATGAGAGGGTTCGAGAAGGTCAGAGTGAGAAGCAGACTCCCTGTGGAGCTGGGAGCCTGATGTGGGACTTGATCCCAGGACTCTATCATGACCTGAGCCGAAGGCAGTCGCTTAACCCACTGAGCCACCCAGGTGCCCCATAACCCAAGATTATTAGAAGAAAATGTTTCAGTTTCCCTCTTCCAGTCCCTTGTGTCATTATTGTCCTACATTTCATGTCCACATCATAATAAGCTCTATAATGTGTTCTTAATAGTTTTGCTTTGAACAGCCAGTTTCCTTACAGAGAAATCTAAGAAGGAGTCCATTGTTAGCCGGTTTTTTACAATTACCATACTTTAGCAAGTACGCAAGAAACTATCTATTATAATTGTGCCCTGTCTCATTGAAACGCATAACAGAATTTGTGGTATAAGAGATCCTTGTTGAGGGAAAGAGACCAAAGAAGTGGCTGAGACTTCAAATTTTTTTAAACATATGAAATGCAGGTTGTTGGGTGGTTTGTCCTTTGACTCAACAGTTCCCTGATGAAAGACCTGGTGTGGTACCTGGTATGGTGGTGGGCCCCAAGGATTCAGAAAAGACCAATGAAAATTCCTAGTGGAACTTATAGTATAGTAGGGGGAGACATCATAAATGAGATGAACGTGTGATAATGTGCCATGGCACGTAGCGATGAGTTCCAAGAAGAGAAAGGAGCCCCGTGGACCATCTGGCAGTCTCTAGGAGGCGGGTGGTAATCTATGACTTGAGATAAAGTGGCTGGGGACATTTCACTATGGAGATGACGTTCACAGCATCTGCTGAAGGTGATGACCAATGAATAGGTTCCAGAGACACATAGTACAACGCCGAGACTGTTGATAACAGTGCTGTATTGTGACTTAAAAATCTGTTCAGGGGGTAGATCTCACGGTAAGTGACCGCAATTTAAAGAACAAAAACCAAAAAACACTTTGAGGAAAGAAGACCTGAGGAGATGGGCGAAGTCAGCGCAGTGGGGACTCTGGGTACTGAGGCGCACAGTGGACACGTTCATACGGTGTAGCATTAATAGTGTTAATAAAACTTCATGATCATAACCAAAAAAGATGGTATTAATGAATTACCTATTGAACATGCGTAATAATCTTTTATAAAAATTAAACGGAGTCCCTAAGGCAGCATTTTTTGTCCTCAATATAGAAAATGGAAGATATTCAACGCAACTTCACACAAAAACTGTTCTCTCAAAAACAGTGTTGGTGGAGGTATTAAGGCTCCATGTCATGACGGAGCTTTATGAAAGCAATTGTGTTGATTTCCCTAATAGCTCCCTGGGGCTAGAAAAACTTAAAAACCATTAGCTCTGTGACAAGGTACTAAATTAACTTCTAAAAAATATGGTTTACCTGCTTTCCATCATCCATTTACTTGTGATTTGCCATGTGCCTTTGTAACTCATTTGAACATAGAAGATAAAACAGATACTTCAATGTAAAATGTCTTCTCTTTCAAAAGAAATGGCTTCCTCCAGCATCTCAGTTTTTGTCCTAACTGACTAGCAAGGTCAGAATTTAATGAAACAGCTTCTTAAGAACTATTCTGGCCCCTCAAAAGTAGATGAGAAAGGAAGGCTATAAGGTATATACTGAATTAGGAGCATGACAATAAATTAATTCCTATTGTATATGATAGCTATTGTTAGAAATAAGTAAACTTTTTAACATAGCACACAATACAGCAAAATGCCCAGTAAGTGCATAGTATTTTACTCCTTTCGCCACTAACTACCTTGTTATACGGAACCTTTCTCGTGCCTGAAAAAGCTGCTCTGCTAGTCAAGCATGTGACAGACCTAAACTTCGACAGCTGTAAGACACTGATGAAAGAAATTAAGTCAGACTCAAATAAATGGGAAGATACTCTGTGCCCAGGGACTGGAAGAATTAGTATTGTTAAAATGTCTGTACTACCCGGAGGAATCTACAGATTAGTGCAATCTCTCTCAAAATTACAGTGGTATTTTTCACAGAAGTAAAACAAGCAATCGTAAAACTTGTATGGAACTACAAAGAAGTGGAATAGTCCGGGCAGTTCTGAGCAAGAAAACCCCAAAACCCCACAGACTCAAAGACAGGGAGAACACATTGGTAACTGCCAGAGACAGGCAGTTGGTAGGGGTGTGCAAAACGGGTGAGGGTGGTCAGAAGTTACAGACTTCTAGTTACAGGGTAAAAAAGTCACAGAGATGTCCTAGACAGCATGGTGACTCTAGTTAATAATACCATATGGCATTATTTGAAAGTTGCTAAGATAATAGATGTTCTCAGCATGGGGTACCTGGGTGGCTCAATCAGGAGAGTATCCGGCTTTCGATCTTGGGTCTTGATCTCAGGGGTGTGAGTTCAAGCCCCACGTTGGGCATGGAGCCTAGTTAAGAAAAACAACAAAAAAAAAAGTTCTCATCACACACACAAAAAATCTGTGGCTTTTTATGGTGTTAGATGTTAACTAAACTTACTGTGGCAGTCATTTTGCTGTATAGACAAATACCCAGTCATTATGTTCTGCACCTGAAACTAAAGTTGTATGTCTATATATCTCCATTTAAAAAAAAGCTTCTCTGATAACCTTTCCTAGTTATTATCTAGGCGCCTTCACTAAGGGTAACCACTGTTCTCTCATCATAGATTGGTTTCATTTGTGTTTGAATTTTATACAAATCACACATTTATGTATTCTGTTGTGTCTGACTTCCACTCAGCAGCAGTATGCCCATTCGAGTCCTCCATATTATTAAATGAAGCAGTGTCTTACTTTCATTGCTGAATCGTATATTCCCCCCCCTTTTTTTTAAAGATTTTATTTATTTATTTGTCAGAGAGAGAGAGAGAGAGAGCAAGCACAGGCAGACAGAGTGGCAGGCAGGGTCCGAGGGAGAAGCAGGCTCCCTGCGGAGCAAGGAGCCCGATCGATGTAGGACTCGATCCCAGGACGCTGGGATCATGACCTGAGCCGAAGGCAGCAGCTTAACCAACTGAGCCACCCAGGTGTCCCCGTATATCCCCTTTTATGAATATGGGACAGTTTATCCATTTTTACCATGGATGAAACTTTGAGTCATTTCCAATATTGAGTTATCACAAGTAATAGTGCTTTGCACATTCCTGTAAATATCTTGAGGTGTACGATAGGCCACTGTAGTTTAAGGATGTCACCCAGTTCTGTGACACTGAGAACAGATAGTGATTTACAGGATAATTTTAAATCACACAATAAAAATCTAGTTTCTATATTGTGATCAACTAGTGTAGGAAGTGTTGGAACTCCCCATGAGACCACTAGGAAGCCCATTAGTCTGTGCTTATTAACTTCGCCAGGCAGAGGAGAGGACTGCCTTGTCAATTCTGCCGTGTCTCAGAAAAGGAACTTAGGGCAAAAAAGGCTTTAGGATCAAATCCTAGAGGCTGGGGTTGATCAGACGATGGCTTAAGGTCTGATCTCCTTGATTTTTTTTTTCCCCCAGTTTCAACATCTATAACTACAACATTAGTTTTCTGGCATTGCCAAATAATTCTTTTAAACATGCCACCACTAGTTCTAGGAACCTCATAACAGTCATTCTGTTTAAAATTTATACATTTCAACTTACTGGGTACAGTAGCAATCATTAGCAAAAAGAAGCCATGGTTTAATGTATGGGAAAATGATCCAGTTGTACTTAGTGGGTGAATTTTATGGTACGTAAATGATATTCCCATAAGGTTTTTTTTTTTTTTTTAAACAAAAGAAGCCTTGGTTAAAAGTTGGAAGACCAGAGGCACCTGGGTGGCCCAGTGGGTTAAAGCCTCTGCCTTTGACTCAGGTCATGCTCCCAGGGTTCTGGGATCAAGCCCCACATGGGGCTCTCTGCTCAGCAGGGAGCCTGCTTCTCTCTCTCTCTCTCTCTCTCTCTCTCTGCTTGCCTCTCTGCCTACTTGTGATTTCTGTCAAATAAATAAATAAAATCTTAAAAAAAAAAAGTTTGAAGACCAAATTCTAGGCCTGCCTGTCCCATAAAGTCGCTATTTACTCAGTCGGTTAAATATTTGAGAACTTGTAGGCTCAGGAAATCAACTGGTAAGCTAACTGACATGGTCCCGAGACTCATAAAATACTGGTGAGAGAGAGTGAGCATGTGGGCGTGAGTGCGCTTGTGCGTCCAGGCCCAGGAAAAGGCACATTCAGGCGGAAGGGTTTGCCTTGTAGCCTCGGCTACGGAAGATTGTCCGGCTGACCCAAGGGCAGAAAGGGGGCCCCAGATGAAAGAGTGTACTAGCTCTGCACAGAGGCCACATCAAATTATCCTGTCTTTTTCTTTCGAGCAATAGAAAGCCATTGACCTTTAAAGGCATGGGGGTAGTGACATCAGATTTGTGTCTTGGAAAGATGGCTTTGTTGCATTAAAAATTATGAGTTTGAGATGTCCAGGAGTGGAAATATGCACCCTCATTAGTTGGCTAGAGTTTTGGCTGGAGACAGTGGAAGCTCGTGAGAGACTGGTGAGAGAGAAAGAGAGAGAGAGAAATGGCAGAATAACCCAGAGATGTCTGGAGGGTAGAAGCTGAAGAAAAGAGGGTATCTTAGTAAACTGAACTTCACAGAATTGTGCGGTACCCTCTTACTGACCGTTCCTAAAACCACAACGTAGGTTGCAGTTAGTAGGAATGAACAATCGGGCATATTTCCCTATTCGTGTATCTGTTGGCATACCTAAACCTTCGCTCCCACCATCGCTGCTGCTTTTTAAAACGCATACACTTGGGGTTCCAGGTGTCACAGTTGGTTGAGTCCCAGTTCGTGGTTTTAGCTCAGGTCGTCGGCTCCACACTTAGCGTGGAGTTTGGTGGAGATCCTCTCTCCCTCTCCCTTTGCCCCTCCTGCTCATGCCCCCTCTCTCTCTTCCTCTTTCTGTCTCCTCCCCCATAAATAAATCTTTTTAAAGAAATAAAATGCATCCATTTGATTAGTCCTGAAGAAATTAGGCTAAGGGATTTATAGCTTAAGTAATTCAAAATGCAGTATGTTTTGCTCTTCCTGTAATACCTTTGTTTTGACAACAATTGTGATTTGGTTTTCTTCCCCTCAGTATTCGATTTTCATCAAGCCGCTGATGGTATCCAGGAGCAACAGAGACAAGAACAAGCAGGAAAAAAGTAGGGGTTTTTTTTTTTGTTTTTATTTTTGGTGCAGTTTAAGCATATCCAGACCTTAATGTTTAAATTGTAGGCCAGAGGCTTAAGAAAAATTATTAGAATATCCTATTTAGATTCTAGAGAAAATCAATAGGATTGTGAAATTAAACTTATAGAAAATAGCAAAGACAGAAAATAGTCAAAGTACCTTCATTCGATGTGATGATCTGACCACAAGAACTCCAACTTTCTTGTCTAACTCAAAGCTTGTTCTGATTTATTTTTAAGCTTGGGTACCACAAAAAAGGGCATTGGCCCAGTTTATTCTTCCAAAGCTGCTCGGAGTGGACTGCGGATGTGTGATCTGGTTTCTGACTTTGATGGCTTCTCTGAGAGGTAACTAACTTGGTTTTTAGAGTGAAAGAGCAAATGGGGTTTTTGGAATTTCTCAAATCCAGGATGCAAATTGGTATTCTAGGATGGAATTTTTCAAATTGCAATTTTTCAATTCCAGGATGCAAAATCAATGGTGGTTGACTTTTTTGGTTTAATTTGGACTGTAAAGTTATTTTTATTATTTAATTTCAAATTAAACTTCACGAAAAGTAACCTCATGATGATATCCTACCAGTACTCAAAGAAAGCAAAGCCAAAATTATATTTAAGGATTGGGATTTGGAATGGTTTGCTGAGAAACAGATTTCAGGGGATGCTTTGGTGGAGTTACCGCATCCTAGAGCCTTGATCCTCCGATTTTCAGTTCTGGAGATCCCCTGCCCCTTACCCCTACCAAGACATAATTAGGCTCTTAGGTACTGGTGAACTGTTATGTACCAAACTCACCTTAAAAAATAGAAATTGCCTCATTGACACTTACTCTCTAGAAAAATCTCCATGAGAAACCTAATGTCATCGAAACTTTATGGTGACTCAGTGACAGAGAGTTTGGTGGTTGCATTTAATAACAGTCGGCATCAAAGGCTTTACAACTCTGTCTCTTTTAAAAGCATCATGTAGACCATCCCCATTTATTTTTCACACGGTGTAATATAATTCAGATTTAAGTGTTGTTACAGATTTAAGTTCTTCCCTTTCCCTCCACACACTTCATCTTCCACACACACATTATGTTGTTGGTATTCCTAAATTTGAATTAAAAATACTATTTTTGAGTGTATCATTATTTATATGATTGATCTGTTTAGATTTTGTTTCTTAGAATGTAGCTTCAGTTTGGGATTCATTTGTTATGAAAACCACTTATCTACAGAAACCATTTGAATTGAATGATATTATTTGGACTATTCTTAGTTGAACTAATGTCTTGATTTATCTGTGTTTCTCAGGTTCAAAGTTCTGGCTAACCAGTACAAATCTATATACCCCACTCTGGAAATCGACATTGAAGGCGAATTACAAAAACTCAAGGTAGTGCTTTCATGTCCTTTTTAAAACGTGTTTGCCAGATTGGCCTCTAAGACCTTTCATTCATTCAGGTTTTGCATTAGGACCTGCAAACATAAGAATTAAGAACATAGAGTGTTAATTTCCTTTATGGAAATTACACTATGAGAAGTTATATGTTAAATAATTTATAGTATAATAAATGCCACAGAGATATGTGTAAAGCATTGAAGATAAGAACTAGTAAAGCAAATTACTTGTCCTCTTTAAGTCTGAAAGCATATAGGCCTACCTAAAAGGACAGGACATGTTTGAGTCACTTCACATGATGTGACTGAAAGAAAAGATTGAGTAGGTAGCAGAGAGTAGAAGTTCACGGTCTTGTATTGGTCTTATATACGCAGTGATAGGGAGTTTGGCTTTGTATCCTGGAGTTAATGAAAGGCTATTCAGTAATTCTCAGCAGAAAAAAGACTAGGTTTGTATTAAATAAAGATCCCTCCTAGCAATGTGGAGCATAGATCAACAGAGGGGCAGGCAGCAGGAGGTAACTTGTAAAGCTAGTTGGGCCAATCTGGAAGGATGCCCCACGGGGCCAGTGTCTGTAGCTCTTTGTCTTAAAACACAAACTAGGTGATTGGCCAAAGGTTGGGTCCACGTGTGGCTGTTTTTAGGTGTCAGTGGTGCCTGAGTTCGTCAGGAGGCAAATCTCCTACCCTTTCCACCTCACATTTGTCCCTGATGTTTGGTGTGTTTCGAGCTGGGCCCTATGTATCTGATTATTACTTCTTCTCTTCTATAAATAGGTATGAACGTGAAATCCAGAGCTGAATAGGAATTTACAAACCTCATATGCCATTCTAGAATGGTTGTAGACCTTAAGCATATCTACTCACTAAATTCCTTAAGCAGGGGCAGCGGCGGGGGTGGGGGACCTCCAAGGAAGAGTCTGAATGTTGGGTATTTAGATTTCAGTGTATTGCTCGTTGCTTAGAATAGGCTGCCATCTTCTTTTCATTCTGTCATGCAACAAATATTTCAAATTTATTACCGGCAACTTGGTAATATTTATGCACTAAAGTGTGGATATGGCTTTTTTATCCATGTTTCATGGAATGTAAAGCAGATGAATAATTGTGAAGAGAGTTGGAGAAGAAGATTCTTAATAGGTGGTAGATATCAAATCAGCACTTTAAGGAATAAGGGACACAGTGAATGGCATGGTCATTTCTGGCATAACGAAAGGTCTAAACTAGGAATAATAAGCAAGAGGCTAGAGCTGAGGGGCGGGGGTGGTGTGGATATAACATGTTCAGTGAGTTCATGAGTGGATGGTAGAATTTCCATATTAGACTGGCTGAATAGGAAACATGGTTGAAACTAGATTTTATTGTAGTTATACTTTAGGCCTTGGGGGAACTTTTGTTTATATTACATTTTTAATTGAATTAAGCAGTATTATTAATACGTTTAATATGTTTTGTGAGAGTTTTAGAATGCTCATGTGTAAAATAGTATTTGCTATTATCTGCTAGTAATGCTGCTGAGATGCTGCTGTAGCGGACGGAATACTGTGGCAAAAGAATATTAACGGTTACCGCTGTTTGCATGCTCGGCCATGTCACTTGTGACCCACACCAACATTTTGGCAGTCCCTGGATGCGTGTTTCAAAGCTCTTGGTTACGTGGATTATAAATGCAGTTTTTTAAATACCTCCCAGAATATAAAAGCACAATGTAGTATACTCAGCTCTTTTTATTTTCCCGAGAGCTGGTTCTTGAGGGATGGAAGGCCATCATCATCACTTGCAGTGGTTAACGTAGAACCTTTGAATTTCATGGTTTCTCTACTGATCTTGAGCTAGGGTCTCTTTTCTGGAGAATCAAGACGAGACACCAGAGCTAATCCAAATATACTGTAGGGTGGCTGCCGTCACCAACCCCCTTCATCTTTGCACAAGTTAAGTTTGCTTTGTCACAGAATTTTACTTGGCGAGTTTTACTTGTACCGATCATGTTGGGAACTTATTAGCACACACTGAAATTGGCTTTTGTCTCTGTCTATAGGGTTATATGGAAAGGATTAAACCAATGGTGAGAGATGGAGTTTATTTCCTCTACGAGGCCCTGCATGGACCACCAAAGAAAATCTTGGTAGAAGGCGCAAATGCAGCACTCTTAGATATTGATTTTGGTAAGTGAGCTATGACTTGCCGGAGCTTAACCCAGCCCTGAAGTACTTAGGGTATAAATAATTAATGTTTGCCTTTACAGGTTTTAAAACAAGGCTTTTAGCTTGTATATTTAGGAATGATGGACATTTGTCACCTCTAATCTTTTTTTTTTTAAGCACTATTGTAGAATACACAATGCATATAATACATTTTAAAGTTTATTAGAAAAATGAAATCCCTATTTGGGTCAGTGGGTTTAGGATTCTGTAAACTGATTTCATTGTTTGGTTCATGTTCTGTTTGCTTGAAACTAAGATGATTAGAGGAGTCCTGTGGAAGGATCTTTAATTCAGCCTTTTTTAAAAATATCGAGAACTAATAAACATTGTCATTAAACATTTGTATTCTAAGATCTGTGGAAATCTGCTTAACTCCCTGGGCCTAAGATTCTGAGTGGATTAGGGCCTTTCTTCCACCTTCAAAAAGTTAAGGCTTTAATGTCTTTCAGCTACTGCCCCATTAGGTTGTTGGCCTTTCTCTCTGAACATGATCTCAAAGGATAAGTCAGTTTTCTCAGCTCTTACTGACATTTCATTGGCTTTTGACTTTCAAGTAAACCAATTAAAGAAAAAGTATTATTTCTATTACAGTAGGTATGTATTTTTGGACTCCATAATATGCCTGTGGAATCTGGAAAGAAAGCAGAGTGTCTGG
>NW_028134778.1:0-91577 GCF_964662115.1 Mustela nivalis | reverse complement strand
GGGGAAGGGATGCTTTCCCACACTTTGCTAGTTCCAGTACCATTTGGCCTCTGCAAACTGTTGAGCCTTTTGGCAACTCCGGCACCTCCCTCGCCTGGGGTGGACTACCTCTCCCTTTGCCAAGGGTCCCTGTTCAGCTTCCATTTCTCGCCCCAGCCCATCACACCCTCACCATGTTCAACAAAAGCCTTAGAGCAACTGGCAGTGTGACCTTGAGCTAGTCCCTTCACTCCTTAGTCCCTTTGCTCATCTGAAAAACTAGATAATAGTAGGTAGGCTGTGGCCTTGTTATGGAGCTTAAAGTTGCACAATGTTTAAAGCAAATTACCATAGTGTCTGCACAGAGTGAGGACAGGAAATAAATGGCACCTGTGTAACACACCGCCTCATTCAGAGCCCTTAAGTCTTTGAATCCCCTTCCCCTCTAACAGCCCTGCGAAATTTGGCTTCCCAAGGTAAGTAGTGGCTCTCAATAAGGCTGAGGAGGATGGAAAGATGTTGATTTCATTGTGTTCATTTATTCATTGAGCACATAGTTAACGTTGTTCAGCTAGCTCCATACTAGGGGAGAGACCTCTGAATGTGTGTTGGGAACTGAAAACTAGGACAGGTCACTAAACTCTGTTAAAGCTGAAAGGGCCCTTAGAAGTCCTTCCTGCTTGGTGAGCTCTTAGTACAGATGGAGAAACTGAGGCCAGCAGAGGGGGCCTGGTCTCACAATACTCCTGCTGTTCCTAAGGGGTGGGGGTGGGGCCTGGAAAAGAGCTCTGGGCTGGGGGAAGCTGAGGCAGCCCCTGGCCTGGCTCCCTAGGGTATGGCCTAGGCAGGCTGAAAGCGAATTCTTTCTGCTCCCTCCCATCTCTGTGCTAACCTTTCACTCCACCTCTGCTAGAGGGGGTGCGGGTGGAGCCCAGATATCCAGATTCAAATTCAGATCCCTGTTGGCTCCCCCCTCAGCCCAGGATGTTGGGCCTGGGCCTGGGCCTGGGCCTGGGCCTGTGTCAACTCCCACTCTTCCCTCCCCTTCATGCCCCCCCCCTCCAGTTCTCCCTGTTTCCTGTTGGATTGGCCTTCCTTATGTACTGGAAGGAACTCAAGGCTCCATTTGTTGTCTGTGTGAACTTGAGCAAACTGCCCCACCTCTATGAGACTCGATTTGCTTTTCTGCAAAATGGAGTTGATATAAAAGCTACCTAGCAGGACATCTCTTTCCCGAGCATCCCAGGCTTCCTGGCAGAGAGATTTATTTAAATAATAAAAGGCAGCGAGTCCTTAGAATGTACCTTGAAGGCCAGGTATGGAGAACAGATCAGTCTTCCTTTACCTTTGGTTTGGCAGCTGGTTTAGGTCTCAGCTTGGTGGGGGGGCCGAGAGGGGGAGCCTGGACTAGGGGGTGGGGTAGGGATGAGTGTCCATCAGATCATTTGGCATAGTCTAGATTCGAGCAAATTTTTGTGGCCCAGATTCCAGGGCTGCCAGATGCCTGCCTCTGAATGCATGGCTGGTCAGTTCTCAGAAACTCCCCTTTAGGACTGTAGACTCTCTCCCATTGAATCCAGCCCCACCTCCCTCTGCCTCAAGGAAGCCCTCCAGGGCTGCCTGTATCCCTATAGTTTCTCTCCAGCCCTTAGAGAGCTCTCAGTGAGGGACTGCAGAAGAGAAAGGGACTGGAAGCCACAATGGGGCTGTGTGACTTTGGGCAGCTGCTTCCCTTCTCTGGGCCCTGGTTTCCTCCTGCATAGCAGGGAAGGCTGGATTAGTGACTCCCTGAGGCCCCTTCCAGCTCTGACAGGCTCTGAGACTGTGTTGACTGATGTATCCTAGGAGATAGGAGCACACAGAACCGAGTCAGATGGGAGATTCCTGTGGAGGTATCCCCACCTCTAGAAGACTGGAGAGACTCCCTTCCCCAGACACACCATTCAGGGATACTGGCTGAGATTGTGGTGGGTGGAGGGGGCATATCACCCAAGTGAGTGGTGCTGCCGATTCCCAGGGTCCCTGTTGTCATTAGAAAGGCCCAAGAATAAGAGCTCGTGTCAGCCCGGGCTGTGAGACTGCTTGCTTCTAGGGGAAGGGAATGTGTGTGTCAGTGACCAGTCAGCCTCCAGGGATTTGGGGGGGGGGGTGAGGGGAGGCTTGCGGTGCCCAGGGCAGCTAGCTTGTGGGATGGTGTGGCCAGAAAAGCGACTGCAGGGGCAGTATATGGGGTGGGGGGCAGTGAACAAGACAAGAAAGCTGGCAACGGGAAAGAAAGAAACAGATGAACCAGAGAAGCCAGGCTTTGGGTTAGGACAGGCCTAACTTCCCAGCCTGACTGGGAAGGTTGGGCACAATCTGACTGTTCTGCCTGTGCCTAGGTTTGTGGGCTTGTTTGTAGGTGTTGAGCTGAACTGCACTGTTCTGAATCGCAGTTGTCCTGTTGTATGGGGCGGCGGTGGGGGGGTGTTCATGCAGGGGTGTTGTCAAGGTTTCCTGAACAGTGAGTGTCTGGCTGTTGGAGGGGTGTGTGTGCACAGGATGGTATTTATTGTACGGCAATAGGCAGCCCGTGTCCATTTGGGGTGCTTATCAGATTGTGCTAGAGGCATCGGTTCTAGCTGTTAGAAAGCTTGGGCTACATTAGGGAGATTGCCTGGCTGTAAGGGAAGGTGTTTTCAAGCTGCAAGCGAATCCTGGCGCTGTTTTGGGTGCCTCTTCCCCCTCCATCTCTTGGGGAGGGAGGTCTCCGGTCTTAATCAGTGCCTCCGCAGGTTGGCAAGCAGGCGGTTGCTAGCCTGCTCACACTTGCAGTAATTTTACCACGGTGCCTAAGTCAGGAACAGGCGTGAATTGACCTTTTAACCCCTTCCCTGCCGCAGGATTAGACTCTGTTTCCTGTTCAATCTCCTCCAGAACCAGTTCCATCCCGCCTGGGGGGCCCCCCCAAGGAGCGGATAAGCAACCCCCCCATCTGTTCTCTCCTCCCTCCTCCCTGTTGAGCCTTGGGGGGGGCCTGAGGGCCAGGCTGGTGCAGGGTCTGGCAGGAGCTGAGGGCCCAGGCGGGAGTGATAAATATTGAAGAGGAGGGATTTCGGTGTGGGCTGGAGCAGCTGCAGTGGTTCGAGTGTCACACTATCTCTCCCCAGGTTTACTGACCCATTTCCATTCACGCGGCTGCCGGTTTCCTAGCAACGGCAACAGTCCCCCCAGAACAGGCGGAGTGTGTGTCTGCCATTAGCGACTGCCGCAACTGTGTCAAGGTTACCCCGCTCCCTGCAAACCCACCCCGGCGGGTTTGTTTTCTGCCAGCGCCTGGCACTCACGGTGCCAGCCAGGGAGGGGGAGGGGAGGGGGCTGGGGGCCAGCCCAGGGGCTTGGGTGGGGGTGGGGGGCCGAGGAGGAGCTGCAGTTCCCGGTCCAGTGGGAGCCAACTTGGACTGAGGCCGAAGCAGCTGCCCCCCCCCCTGGCTGGTGGAATTCCTGAGCCCGAGGGGAGCAGGGGGCGGGGCTGTCCCTCAGCCCTGACCCCCGAGATTCCAGAGCCTGGGGGGAGGGGTGTTGGCCGAGGGGCCTCCGGGAAGCCTGCCTGATCTGACCCCACCTGGCTCGTTCTGCTCCTGCCCTGCCCTGGCTTCCTCTCACTTCTGCACAGCGACGTGCTCTTCCCTGCTCGGCTCACAGCTCTTTGTCCCAACCTCTGTGCCTAGTCTCCCCCATCAGACTCCCCAGGGCAGGGTTATATTTCTCCCATCAGACTAGGGGCTCCTGAGGTTGGGGTTCGTGATTTGTTCTTTACTTCTCTCTCCTCAGCACCAGCTCTTGACTGTTTTTCCAAATGTCATGGGAGATGAGATTAAACAGTTGGGGTGGCAAAGGATAATTTTTCTTACCAGGGACTAGAAGGGCAAATCCCTCATTCCACCTCCTCAGTAAAGTCAGTTCTGCTTGCATGACACCCCCCCCCCCCCCCCCCGTGCACTGCCCCGCAGCACTCAAATGGGAGTGGCCATTACAAGTAAAGTTACCTCTCTTTTCACCCTGAAAGCCTGGCTGCAAAGGGTTAAAGCAGCTGCGCAGCCCCCCCCCCAATCTTGCCTTGGTATGTGAGCTCCCCCAGGCTTGGGGGATGGGAGGATGGGGGGTCTGTCGCCTTATAGCCACTCATGTGGTCAGCTCAGACCTGACCAGTCACATTCCTGCCCAGGAGGACTGGGGCTTGGGGGGGGGGCAGGGGCCTGGAGGGGGCTGGGTTGGTAGGAGTGGAAAAGGGGGGGTACCAAGAAGCTTGAGCAGGGGGCTGCTGAGAACATGGAAGTATTTGCAATATAAACCTCAAGAAGCCTGACTCTACCTCCCGTTCCTCTAGGCCTCAGTCTCCCTGTCTGTCTTCCCTGTTTGCACCTGCCAAAACATTCCCATGATCCACATAGCTGTGATACAGGTACAGACCTGGTCCCAGTTCTAAACAAAGAGAAGAGTGTGGCAGAAGCGGTTTCTGACATGCAGGGCAGCCCAGAGACTTGTGGGTAGCCTCCAGTGTGACTTTCCGGGGCTTGGAGGAGGTCGGCTGGGTGTTTGGCTGGGTCAGAGGCTCTGAGATCTAGGGTACAGAGCAGGCTGTGCTAGACAGTAGAAAGAGACCTGGGCGGAGCCCCAGGAAGCCTGGTTCTCTGCCCAGCCCTGTGACTGACTCCCCCATGGCCTCAGTCTCCCCATCGGAGGGGCTTAGGCCTGTGGTCTTTAAAAGTCCTCCTGTTCTCTAAGTCAGTGGCTCCGGGTTAGGGATGAGGAGTAAGGGGCAATGGTCTGGAGGGATGTGGGAAGCTGCCAGCTCAAGGGGGAGTTTGCAACGCGATCCTAGAGCGAAAATAGCCCAGGTCATTTTCAGCTGCTTAGGCTGAGGGAGGTATCTGATCCTGGCAGGGCCGGGCAGCTTGGGCAGGGGGCAGGGAGGAGCATTCTGTCAAGCCCTCTGGGAAACTGGACCCCAGGATGGGAGGGTGGGGCGAGGTTGGCCTGCTTAGCTGGGTTTCCTGAGACCCTCTGGATCCTGGCAGATTCCCCACCCCCTCCCATGAAAAGATAAGGAATGCAGAGGGTTAACAGGAGGTGAGGGCTGTACTCTGGTCCCCTTTGGGTCCTGGCCTGGATGAGGTGAAAGGTCAGCCCCAAGGAGTCCAAGCACAGCTGGGGCAAGAGTAACCTGATCCTTCTCCCTAGCCAGGCTCAGGGGATCACAGAGCCGCCTCCCCCAGGAAAGGTGCTTTGACATCCCCAGGAAGGAGTTTGTTTCGACTTGTTCCCAGCAGGGGTTAGGGGTAAGGGAAGATCATGGCCCAAGGGGTCAGGGAGAGCTGCAGGCCTGGTGCCCCAGCCAGTCTGGCAGTGCTTTGTCATCCTGGGGTCAGGGGAGGTGGAGGTGAGCCTGCTGGAAAGGTTAGAGGGAGCCTGTTCTGGCCCTGCTCTACTTGGTGCCCCATTTATAATGACTGACGGCCAGCCCTGGAGATGCAAAGCTTAAGAGGTAGGACACTCTTTCCCCTCGGCACACGTACACTGTCTGAGGAGTGAGAGAAACTGCCTGATCCTAGGTGGTGACATTGACATGTATTTGGGGTGGGGAATTACACCTTGACTCTGAGATGGGTTTGCCCTCTGTGGTTTTGGGGGGGGGGGTGTAAGAGTGTAAGGTGGTGTGATGATTGGCAGAAACAATACCGAGAAGAACAGGGGCTCTGAAGTCAAGTTTGACTTGGGTTCAAATCCTTATGCCCTAGGTGAGCTAGTTAACATAAACCCCAGTTTCCCCACCCACAAAATGAGACTAATACCATTCTCCACAAAGGGTAATTAAAAGGATTGGCACAGAATAAGTGCTCAGTAAAAAGGAACCTTAATGGGTTTCATTGTGTGCTAAGGTCACACATGATGCGGTGACCCTGCTGAAGCTGGAGGTCTGACTCTGGCTGGAAGGAGTTGGTGAGCTACAGATGGTCTGAGGGAGGGGGTAATTGTGAGAATGTGACTGCATCAGTGTCTCTAGAGCTGCATGTGAGGCTGTGGGAGTATCCAGGTCACTTGGGGTGGGATGGGGTGAGATGAACGGTGTTGAGCCTGTGGCAAACAGTTGTTGGGGCAACGTTCTTAAAGCTGACCCCTTGGGCTGGCAAGGGCCCCTTAGTCCCCACCCCGGCAGGCTTTGTGCAGCAATGTGTGGGTGTAGCTGTCCCCGGAGTGTGGCCGTAGGTATGTTTGAGAAGACGCAGGCATCCCAAGAAAGAACAAGTCGCCTTTTGTACGCATGCAGCCCGGGGCTGGGCTGGGCCCTCTCTGGGGGATCCCCTGTTTCCGCGCCCAGCTCCCCGCCCACGGACAGCGCCCCAGCCCCACCCGCCACCTGATGGTGGGGAGGCGGCCAGGTGGCCTGAGCGCCCCCTCCTGGGGTCTGTGCTTCGGGCCTGGGGTTAGGGGTCTGGGACCTGAGGCAAGGGGAGTGCCCGAAGCCCTGGAACCGCCCCTCGTGACATCACTCCAGGTACTACCAATCCCTGGGAGCCCTGCCCACGGTGCCCCGCCCCCAGGCGCCAATCTCCTGCCATCCCGAGGCGCAGTGGGTGGAGGAGGAGGAGGAGGAGGCAGGGCCGCCTTGCGGGGCAGGGAGACCGCAGAAGGCCGCCTCCTTCCTACCCTAGAAGGGGCTCAACTGGCAAACCTGAGACCTTAGAGCTCAGCTCCCCTTCAAGGACCTCACAAGATCTCTCTTCCGGAGCACTTTACCTTCTTGCTCACCTGTCCAAATCTTAACCAGGTACCACTTTCTTCAGGAAAGCCTTCCAGAATCCTGCCCCCCGCCTTTTTCCTGATTACCTACACCCTTTTAGTGACCCTCTGTAATAAAGGGCTGCTAGTACACTACTGCTTCTAGCTAGCTGCAGTTCACCGGACAGCTCACTGTGTACCAGACTGCTCCGTATTTTTCCTGGAATAGCTTACCTGATGGATCTCAGATTGTTTTCCACTTTGTGTAAGAGCCTTTCCCACCCACCGGATCGGGAGTTCCTCTGGGCACAGGTTGTAGACACAGCCTGGCTCAGAATAGGCGCTACCAGATGTTTGGTGCTGGAGGATGGACGAGGCTCCAGAGGGAGAGTACCCAGAAGTCACACAGCAAGCAGGTAGACCACCCAACACTAGAAATGGGGTTTCCTGGCCCCATTCAGGTTTTTGTTTCTGGTGTGTGCCTGAGTCAGGAGTTGCACAGAAAGATGCCACAGACCTTTTTCCTCTAGGAAGGCCTTTGCCTAGCCGCCGAAGATCAGAAGGGCCCCGAAGTCTGTCCTCTTCTGCGATCCATACCAGAACCCCTGACTTCTGGGAGGCAGAGGTGCAGATGCTGGGGGAGCTGGGATGGCTTTCACAGCCAAACGGGCAGTTCTGGGCTGTTTTGTGGGCCCAGTAATTGGGGGGTACTGGTTCTGGGGACATAAGGATTTAGCTGGCAAGTGGGAGGTTCCAAGTTGGGCAAAGAGGAGTTGCTGGGAGCCAGGGTATGTGGGGGTTCAATGCAGGAGAGGCAGAGATTACGCTGGGCCAGCACTCCCAGCACCAGCCTGGCCCTGAGGAATGCTGGGAGGCCCGGGGGATGGAGCCAGGCAGCCAAGGTGTCTCCGGTGGCACAGAAGCAGTTAAGAGCTGCCTCAGCCCGTTCCTTCAGACAATTAGTGACATCTCGCTTGACAACACCACACTGAGCCGATGCAGACCTCAGCCCCCCTCCCAGCCCCCCCACGGCCGCTTCAGCTGTTTATTCTTGGGCTTTAACAATTGGGATTCTGACTTGGAGGAGCGGGCGCCCCGCGCTGCCCTCTGACCCTCCGTCGCCTTGGCAACTGGAGCCCGGTAGGCCTGGGCTCTGCGTTAGGATTACAGATCCTGAATTCACAATCTTGCTGCTCCCCTGCAAGCAAAAACAGCAGCAGCAGCATGCGGGAGCTTCAGCTAGACTGGAGGGGATGGAGCTTGGAGGGTCCCCAGGGGCTAGCCTGTGGCAAGGGGGGGGGGACCTGGGAGACCCACAGGCGACCTGTGGAGTGGTACCCACCCCCCCTCCAGCCTCCATGGGGTTGAGCAGGGCCCAGAGCCCTCCTCAGTGCCAACATCTCCCATCCTGTCTCTGGAAACTTTCTTCCTGGTAGAGCCCCGAGGGCAGGGTGAAGCTTCTTCATCGCCACCCCCCTTCCCCTCAGTCAGCCCCCTACCATGCCCAGAACTCCAAGTGCCAGCCGGCTGTGCCCCTGCCGGCTGTGCCCCTGCCGTGCCCGCAACCATGGCAACAGGCCCCCCTCCTTCACCAGCTCTGCTCCTTCTCCCCCCCCACCCCCCCAGCAGCCAACTGCCCCAGCTGAAACCGGAGCCGATGCATCTGTGAGCCTCATGCCCAGACCCACATTCCATTTCTGTCCTCTGTCCCCCCCCCCCAGCTCTGGCGACGACATCTCCCCCCTCTTTGTGCCCCCTCCCTGCTCACTCTGTGCTGTCCCCCCCACCCCTTCCCACACACTCTATCACTTCGTGTCTCCCCCTTCCTCCCGCCCCATTCTCTGAGTGTGTCTCACCCTCTCCCGACTGTCTCTGTTGGTCTCTGGGTGTGTCAGTCCCTGTCTGTCTCCAGCTCCCTGTGGTGTCCTTAGTTCTCTGTGCCTTGCCCTGTCTGTGGCAGGCTCCTTCTCCATCTCTTCCCCTCTGTGTGGATCTTGCTCTCTCTCTCTGTCTTTGTCTCTGCCTCATCCTGCTTGTCTCTCTGTCTTTGTCTTTTTCTTCCTCCTCTGTCCTTCTGAGTCCCTTTTGCTGTGTTCCTTCCTCCAGCATCCTGTCCTCTCTCCCTCCTTCTCTCTCTCTCTCTCTCATCCCCTCCCTCCCCATCTCCTTCTCTTTAAGCCCCATTCTGCTCTGTGTCTCTTGCCCCCCACACTCCTCCTCTGTCTCTCTCTTCCTGAATCGGATTCCGCGCCTTCCCTTTGCCCTCCCTCTCTTTCTCTTCTGACTCTCTTTAAATACATAGATTTCTTTCAAGTTGTCTTCCTCTGTTTTCCATTTGGTGATTTCCCCATGGCCCTGGGTTTGGAACAGGGATGGGGGCCCTCCAGAGTCTCCCCAAAGGATTTCCTTTTCAGATAGGGGCCAGATGTGCTGGCACCCCATCTGGCACCTGTAGTTGAATCTGAGATGGGAAGGGGAGGTTCTAAGGCCATAGAACCTACAGGAGGTGGGATCCCAGAAGCCAAGAGTGCCAGCCCACCCTTTCTGGGGTTTTAGAATGCAGATTCCAACCATCTAGTCTACCTTCTAGGAGCCCAGGTCAGGGCAGAAGGTAGTTTCAGGGGCTGAGCTGGCCCAAGAAGCCCCCTCGCTGTAAGAACTCAAAGAAGAGCATGTCTGGGTCTCACAGATCCCTGGGATTGGTCTCCTCCCCTGCTACATTGATGACTGTCTCTGACCGTACCTCAGTTTCCCCCAGTGGCACAAGGGTGCCTTGTTCTATCTCTGACTTCTTTAAAGTACTTTGAGTTCCTGGAACAGTTAAAAGTTATGCAGAACAGGGAAGGGGTAGAGGGGCTGCTGCCCCTTGCTTACCAACACCAGGGGGGACTCCAGCACAGAAGAGTCTATCTGGGGCAGGGTTAGAATATGGGTCTCATCCCCTTAAGTATAGAGTGGTGGACAGTGCCCCACCTCCCCTTGCCCCCCACTCCCCAGGAGTATCAGACCCTTCTGTCAGGCCCTCCCTCTCAGTCTGGGTAGTGGCTCTCCTCCCTGCCACCCTCTTCAAGGAATGAACTTGGAGTCATGAGAAACAGGCCCTGGGGTGGGGGTGCCAGGTCTCCAGGGCCTAGCCCTTGCCTCTGGGTGTGATGAGACCTGGTCAGGCAGACAGTTCTAGGACCCTGGGGTCTGGGCACTACTCACCAAGGGGCCGGCGGGGGAGTAGGGGTGCCTGGGGGAGGCGGGTTGCACGCAAGGCATGCTGGGCCCCCTCGGTGGGTGGGTGGGGGGAACAAAGCTGGCATCGAGGCCTCAGCTAAAATTAGCCGCTTCCCTGCGCGGGAGCGAGCATGCCTGCCAGCCGCCCAGATCGCCGCTGCCTCGGCAGGCCATCTGTCGCCACGTTTCGCTCAGTCCCCCAGGGCTCCCCAGCTCCAGCCATCCCCAGGGGCTAGAGGGACTCTGCTCTGAGACTGTCCCTGGCCAGGGCTCTGGGCTCTGCTGCTGTCATGCTGTGTGACCTCAGGCTAGGCCTGTCCCTCTCTGGACTCCTGTAAGATGGGCGGGCTCTGAAAACTGATATCCCAGTTACCCCCAACCTTCTAAGCACCAGATACAGGCCTTGGTCATGGAGGCCTGGGTTTTGGGCTGCCTCCCTCCCTGAGCTGGCCCTCTGCTCTAGAGTCTGAAGATGAACCAAGTGGGGTTTGGGGTAAAGGTCAGGATGCATGGGAAACTCCCATTCAGTTCACTTGGTCTTCACAGGAGAGGAGGGCAGCTCTGTAACCAACACCCCAAAATCCTCCCTTTGCCCCCACCCCGCCCTCAACTTATTACTGATCTCCAAGGAGTCTTACGGAAGCAGTTCAGGTGGGAAACCTAAAGCTAGAGGGCGAGTTCAGAAGATACTAACTTGCTCTGTGGCTTGGACGAGTCTCTTGCCCTCTCTGTTTTCCCCTCCTCAGTGAGAAGCTCCTATTTTTTGAGCACCTGCCCACTTCACATCACATTGTCTTGTGAGGTTGACATCATTCCCACTTTCCAGCTGAGGAAACTGAGGTACAGAAAGCTGAGGTTCCTTGTGAGGAAACGGTGGGTCCAGGGACTGGACTGCGAGGTCCTTCCCATGGTTACCAGGACTCTGCCTGCGGGCTCCAGACCCAGCTTCTTTCCGGCCCTCCCCTCACCGCTGCCCCTTCCCCCTCCCCATAAGCCATAGAGACTGAGCTGCTGCTCCAAGGTCACTCAGCTTGGCCTGGGAGGAGCTCAGACTTGAACCCAGGCCCCTTGGCTCCTGGCCTTCCTCCATCTCTGGCCAGCAGGCTGGGCCTGTTCCCTGGGTGAGTCATGCCCCTGGACTTTGGCCTCCTTGTCAGGCTCTGTGGCCTGAATTTGGAGAGGGGGCCTTCCTAAGGACCAGTGCAGGTCTGAAGCTGTCATCACACCCCCTCTCTGTCCTGGGGCCTGAGGTCATGGTAACTGCACCCCCCAGTCTGCCTCCCTGCCACCCATCTCTGAGAACAGCTCCTCAAGCCCCAACAGCAGCCCTCCCTCTGCCACTCCTTCTGCCCCCTCCCTGGAGAACAACCACATTCACTTAGAAATGGGGCAGGGGTGGCAGCGTGGAGAGGTGGTGTTTCCAGGTCGTCTGCATGCCCCAGGGCCACTTGCTTCCCTCCCTCTCTCCCCCAGCACCAGCCAAAGTTACCCAGGAGGGAGGCCGCAGCGCCTCCCCTCCTGGTGTCCAGGGACCAAGGTCGTGCACAGAGCCCTGTGCGCCTCCACCTCCTCCTGGGGCCAGTGGTGTTTGTCGCTGGGGCAACATGCGGCTGTGCCCAGCTTTGGCAGTGCCGGGGTGACATTCATGCCCTGTGAGCTGTGACGCCTCTGCAGGCGGAGGACAGCATCACACTGGCTGTCGCCAGCGATGGGGGAGCCATGGCAGGGTTGGGGGGGGTCACCTGTCTGAAGCAGTCAGGGGGTATGTTGTGTGCCCATCTGGTGGTCTGAAGGGAGGACCCCCGGGGAAGGGCTGAGGTGGTGTCCCTGACTCACATTGGGTGGTGAGCATGGTGGGGGGGGGGGCTGTCCCTTCCTCAGACCTGAAAGATGAGGCTTGTCTGTGTGTGTGTGTGTGTGAGAGACAGGTTCTCCACATTTCACATCCATTAGCGGGTGTGGGAGTGCCTGGCCATGTGTCTGTTACACTGAGGTGAGGGTGACAATGTGTGTTCCTGTCTCCTGTTGTCTGGGGGTATCAGATGTGCCCATCTCACGCTTTGGGGGAAGTGACAGGTTACGTGCTTAGCTCATCCCGTTAGGAGGGTAGTCACCACCCCACATGCCTGTCTCTGACTGTTGGGGATGTGTGAGATGTCACCACGTGTCCCTCTCCTGCTGTTGTGGGGAGTGACATGTGTGATTCTCTCATGCTGTTGGGAGATTGTCAGTAACTTGGGAGCTCGTCTCTCACCCTAAAGAGACAACATGTTGCCCAGTGGTATGGGGCCCGCTGTTGGCGGGGCCTTCCCATGCAGGCCGCAGGGCCCTCAAAAGCAGACAGGGGAAGCATTCAGAGCCCTGAGCACAGGGACAAGTGTGTTGGGTTGGTGGCTGGAGCAGAGGGGGTACGAGGGGGTGTCTGAGTCCCCCCCCATGACCTTCTTTCTGCCCCAGGTGCCAACCCTTGGGACTGTTTCCCGAAAGGAAGAGGACCCAGTGCTCTTCAGGCCCTATGGCAAGGGGCCTCTGGGGCAGAAGCAGGTGTGACTGGGGTGGCAGGGCACCCGCCAGCGTTGGTATGGGGGTCCGTCCATGTCCCTGAAAGCGTGGGGGGACCCCGGTCCCTGCCTCTTCTGCTCCTGAAACTGTTAAACTAATTAAGGCTGTGGAGCCGCAGGATTAATCGGGGCAGCTCGGCGCGGGCCAGGAGCTCAGGTAGTCGATTAGTGCGCCGCGGAGGATATTGGATTTCTGAACCGCAAGTCAGCACTATTCGGCCTGTTATCTCGCCGAGGCTCGAGGGTCAGGAGGCGGGAGGCTCCAGGCTCGCTGGCCGCCCCCGCCCGGCCCACTCGCAGCGTCCACTCCCCCTGCCCTCACAGCGCCGCCGGGGCCATCTCTGTGCCCTCACCCAGCCCCTCTCCGGGATGCACCCCCATGCCTCGTCCCTGTCGCCCTCCTGCCCCTGGGCCCCGTGCTACTCTCCCCTTTTGGTCCCTCTGAGTCTCTAACTCGCACTCTGAGCCTCTGACCAGCCTCTCCACCTGCCTCTCCACCTCCCTGCCCCCCAACCCCTGTGAGCCCCTCCCCATCACTAGGCTCTGCCTCTCTGCTTTTGTGTTCCTGCCTGCCTGTCTCACGGTTTCTGTCTGTCACTGCCTGTCTCTGTCTCTCATGTCTCTCTGTCTCACCTTCTCTCCCTCTGTGTGTCTCTGTGTCTCTTCCTCTCCCTCTGGGCTTCAACCTCTTCCTCTCCCTCTTTCTCTCTCTCTCTCTCCTCCTCCCTTGCCTCCTCTCTCTCTCTCTCTCTCTCTCTCTTGTGTGGTCTCGGCTGGTGTCTGCAACCAGAACAAATCTCCCCCAGCCAACACCCCCTGAACAAGGAGGCCAGAGCAGCTAATGGGAAACATGTGATTCTGCCTTGCGCCTGGAGCACCGTGAAGGGAGCCTTAGTCCCAGCTCAGCCCCCCTGTGCCCCCCTTTGCTGCATTCCCCCCCACCACACTACCCCCACTCCCAGCATCTCCCCCAGCCTATGCGGGCACAGTTGCAAGTTCCCAGTTATTCCCATTTCGGGGGTGGTGGGGAAGCTGGCGTTTATCAGTTGGGGAGTATCAGGTTGTGGAGGGGCTGGGAGCAGCTTTGCTCTTGAGGTCCCTCCAGCCCACAGGGCCAGCCAGACCCCATGCAGACTCCCCCCCCCGCCCCCCCCCCACCACCATATGTAGGAAAACAGGGCCAAGATGCACTGAGCTCTGGGGGCCTGGATGGGGGGCAGCCAGTCCACCCCCACTGGAGGGCTCTGGGGCCACCCAGATTTCCATCTTTTCCGCCCTCCTGGGCCCCTGGGGAACTGCAGAGGTGGGGGCTCCCTGAGGGCTTGGGAGCTGCCGGGCTGCATTTCTGTGCCCACCCAACCACGGGGAAAGGGGGGATGGATCAGAGGAGGGAGGCTCTGGCAGGTTGGAATTCTCCTTCTCTGCCTGTGGATAAATTGTCCCTAATCCAGGCTTGGGGAGTTGTCTGGCTCCTACAGAGAGAGAGAGAGAGAGCACGCAGGAGATAGGGAGGGAGGACGGAAGCAGGCACACAAACAGTGACACAGACACACACTGTTTCACAAAGGGTCTCTCGCATGCGATGCACACGCACGCACATGCACACGGACCAAGGAGATACACAAAGGCACCGCACAAACACTGAGTCTCCGCTGTGCTGCCAGGCACACCGTGGCACACAGACCCCCTCGCACATGTTGACACTGACACGTTGCTGTTGTGGCGCAGACACAGGGACATGGCCCAAGGACCCACTGACACGCAGGCCCTGAGTGATGAGGGCATACAACACACGCATACAAGGACCCACTCATGGGCACACGGTGACCCCCAGCAGAACTGACCCACGGGAACACCGTGACCATTCACACTGTCAGCCTTGACCCTGAAAGCCCAGAAAGCAGGAGGTAACACTGATCCACAGTGACACCAGTGCCGGCAGTCACAGGCCTCGAGATGGGAAACCTGCAGGGACAGCAGAGGATCAGCCACACGCACCGGCCCCCGCCCCCCACCACCACAACACATCCAGAGAGCTCTGAGACAGGCAGAAGCCGGTTTAGCTCCTGACACAGCGAGATGCAGAGAGACGGGCGGAGCATGTACACATGCAGACACACACCACAGTTGGGGTTGGGGTGACTCCAGAGGGGCTGACACACGCTCCCGTGGCCTCACAGACGTGCAGACACAGGCTCAGCTGGACATACACACACAGAGCTGAATAGACCCAGATAAACACAGCCACACGTATAACTGAAGATGCTGAACCCAGTTACACATCACCTCTTCTCTCTCACACACACACATACACAGGTAACCACATGCACCATACTGAGCAAACATAGGATCCCATGTGTGTACATTCTTAAACATACATGGACACATGCACATTTAGAAATGCACAGAAGGCTGCATAGACCCAGGAGCCCACATACAGGTGTATTTACCCAGACAGGAATGCTCTCTGCCACACATACAAATTCCCAGGCAGCTGGAACCCGAAGCAGTCCATGAGGCCTGGTTCCCAGACCCCCTCTGGGCTCTAGTACAGACCCGGCAGACAAATGTGTAAGAACAGGAGGCGGGTGAGAAGGGCCATGGTTATTAAAGAAAAAAGAGGCCTAACCAGTTGCCCGTGGAGGAGAGTGAAGGCCAGCAGCCTATACACACCACCTGGAAATCTGCATTTACCATGTCTTCAAATAGCAGTTCTCACACCTGCATTCTGAATAAGCTGTTAGCGTATATGGTTTCCCCAAATCATGCCTCCCCAATTCATAATATTGCCCCACTTTATAGATGAGAAAACTGAGAGCCAGAGAGGTGAACTGACTTGCCCAAGATCATACGCTGAGGGTTGAGCCAAGGACTGTCTGGCTCCCATGCATGTGTGTTCAGGTTCATGCATGTACCTACGTACATGTACAAAGATACTGCTTCCCAGCAATCTGGGGTGTCAACAGGTCTGCAGTTCCCCAGTTGCAGGTGATTTCATTTTCTGCGAGACTGGACCCCAGCCATGTTAGCCTCCTGGTCCCTTTATCTGGCTCCTCCTGTGTCCACGCTTATGCCTGGGTGTTGTGTTTGCTTCCACAGATGGGAGCTTGCCTACCTGTCTACCCATCGGCCTGGACCCCAGAGCCTGCCCAGCTAAGTGCGTGCAGAGGGCCCCGGTTTCGGGGCAACTCTCAAGCTGCCTCAGAGACCACCCTGGGATCTCTGACAAAGACCGGCCTTTCCTGCTGAGCCAGACCTTGTCTACACAGCCTGTTCAGGTAACAGTGTACGGGGAAGCCAGTTCTGTGCCTGGGCCACTCCCAGAAAGTAAGGGTCAGGGGGACTGACTTTTCAGTCTTAGCAGGAATCCCCCACCCCCAGCTTAGGCCAAAAAGTCACCCATTATAGAATCAGAATACATTAACCCCACTTATTCAAAACTCCCCATTATCCAGAAAGGGGAACTGAGGCCCATGGATTATGCGGCAAATCCCCTGGAGTCCTGCCTCCTAGTCTGGGGACTCTTCTCAGTACCTTGTGGACCTGAGAGAACTGGGAAGAGAAAAGGGTTGTGACAGTGACCAGAACTCAGGGCAGAGTTAGAAACCAGAGTACGTGATGTGTGCTGCTGACCACCCCCCCCAGGACCCCTGTCTGCTGGAATCTGGAAGCAGAGAGCTGGGAGGCCAAGGTGAGGTGCCAAGAGGACCTGGGTAATTCAGGTAGGCTAGGTCATCCTTAGGAGGTGGGGTAGGGGTTAGGACCTGCCTCCCAGTTCCCAGCCCTGATCAGCCCACCCAGGCTCCAGAGGCCAGGTGGGGCTGCCCTGCCCTGCAGAGGCAACTCCCTGAACTGACACAGGGAGCCTGCAGGCTCCAGGAAGCTCCCTAGAGCCCAGCCTGCTTGGGGACTCCACCCAGCCTCCAAAAGAGCATTCCTGGGGCCTGAGGTCTAGGGGTGGGGCCTCCTGGGATGGTAAGGGTGGGAGGTGTGGCTATGGAAGGATGCAGGGCTCTGTGTACCCAACTGTAAATGCACAGGGCATCGTGTGTGCGAGCCCTCAGGCTTGTGAGTGAGCCGGTGTGTGTAGGGCTCTGTCCTTAGGTACACAGGGTTCCGTATGCGGGAGTTACATAAGTGCTCTGGGCTGGGGGACATTTGAGGGAACTACAGGGGAGTGTTGAGTGCAGGATTCAGAGTGTGTCCTGGGTAGGTGGGGAGTCCTGGAGAGTGGTGAGGGCCACACTAGATGGTATATGTGTGCAGGGCACTAGTGCACACTGAATAGGTGTGTAACCAGGAATCTGAACACACTGGGGTGATATGTGGGCACACTCTGTCGGTGTGGAGTGTGCACACGGGATCTCCCTGCATGTCACCCGGGAAGCTCGCGTTCAGGGTTCTGGGCGCACACTTGCGGGTGGTATGTGTGTGTGTGTGGATCCATTTGTGCTTTGGAGGTGGGCTGGGCAGGCCTTCAGCAGAGCTGGTCTCAGCAGTGCCCAGCCTTGTGGCCAAATCGCTGAAGTCACTTCCTTTCCAGCTTCAACTTTCCAGGAGGAGGAGTTCTTCAGACCTGGGCGGGGAAGGGGGGGCGGGACGAGGAGCTCTCAGGGGAAGGAGGTGGGCGGGGGTGAGAGGCTGTGGGGAGGGCCTGGTGGGGCTGGAGGAGGGAGTCCTCCGGGAGACAGAAGGAAAGACTAGGACAGGAGTCTGGAAGGGCCAAGGGCAGGAGGAGATGGGGGTGGAGCAGGGCGGGAAGCGCAGTCCCTGGGTGACCTCGGAGGGAGGAAGGGAGGGCCGCCCGGCAGGGTGACCCTCAGGTTCAGCCAGAGCTGGCAGTGGTGCCTGCAACACCTGGCACCCAGGGCAGGGGGCTGGCAAGGGGCGGGTCTAAGGAAGACCTGCTTGCCAGGTGCCCCGCTCTGGGCAGGAAGGGGGTGGGCGAGGGCTGCACAAAGGAGCTCTGTGTGGCTAGGGTAGGGTGGGGTGGGGTGTGCTATACCGTGGGGTTGGGGGGGGGGCTGATGACTCTAGGAGGCCAGGCAGGACTTGCTTCCCCTTGGGGGCATCGGTGGCTCTAAGGGGACACCTAGTGGTGAGGGAGGGTAGTGCGTTTGGATGACTGAGGTGGGAGGGGATGAAGAAACTGGGAAGGGGTAAATTAGAAGTCAAAAATTAGAACGGGTGATGAGGGTTGGGACTGTTGGAGGAGGCTGCAAGGGAGGGAGCTGACTCTCTGGACGGTGAAAAAGTTTGCACCGGAGGCGTTAAACCCAAATTCAGACTTGGGCTCTTCCAAGTCCTGGCTGTTTGTCTTCAAGGGCATCACTTAACCTCTCTGTACCTCTGTTTAAATACCAAATAAGTGACAGCTGCTGTTAATTATTTTCATCAGTGTCCTCTTTGGTAGACTTTTGGGCTGGAGTCAGGTTGGAAGATCTTTGAGCACTAGTGGGTGGGTGGGAGGGGGCAGAAGGAGATTGAGAGGGGTGCTGCAGATCCTGGGGGATAAAGGCTCCAAAGGGAGGTGACAGGGGAGGGCTCACAGCAGTAGTAATAGCCCCTTTGATACACTGTTTTTCCTTTGAGGACATCCCTGGGCCTTGAATCCAGGCTGGGAGGGAAATGGTGTGGGGGGAGGAGTGTGCCGGCTGGAGAGAGGGTCATGAGGCCGGAAGTGAGAGCTGGGGCTGGCAGCCTGGCTCCCCTGGGGAGGCTGTGGGTGGGGGAGGGGGAGGCGGGCTGGGGAAGGGGTGGGGTGGTCACAGCCGCAGCGGGGGAGGGTGGGGCTGGGGACTCAAGGATGTGGGCTGGCGCTTCCCGGCACTGTGCACAGCAGGTTGGGGCCCCCAGCCCCCTCCCAGGCGGTTGGTGTCCCCATGGCAGACTCAGACACACTGACCCAGAAGCACACTGTCAGACAGAAGGACCCTTTTGACTTTGTTCACAGACATGGGATAGGTGGTGCCCTTGGGAGGGGTCCAAGAAAATGGCTGCCTGGGTGTGGTGGGGAGGGGAGCCAGCCGCTTCCCTCAGATCCTGGAGGCTGCTGGAGAGGGCAGTGGACAGAGTCAGGAGGTCTGGCAGGAGGACATGCCCAAAGGTCTTCAAGCGGGGGGTGGAACAGAAGCAACCACTGGAGAGGAGGTTTTCCCTTCTGCCAAGATCACACCCTCAGGGCCCCAAGTGGGAGGTCTCCAGAGCAGGGAGGCTTGGTGAGCCCCACCCTCAGGAAGGGAGGCATCGCAAAGACTCTCGGGAGCCACGGGTCAACCATACCAGGTCAACCATACCTTTGGAAATGGGACTTGGAGGGGCCAGGGTCTGTGCCCGTTCCCTCCTTCGTGAGCCTGTTACTCACAGTCCTTCTTGCAAGAGCAGTGGGTGAGAGCCTGGCCTGGGAGGAGCCAGTCTGCAGCCTACAGCCTACAGCCTGGGCAAGAGCAAGACCCTGAGTGATGGAGCAGGCCGGACAGTGATGGGCAACCGAGGCCTGGGAACTGCAGAGGGAAAAGGGACAGTGGTCAGAGGGATGTTCTGTCTGGATAAGCAATCGAAGGGCTCTCCCCAGCCGTTTTGTGACCTTGGGCAAAGGCCCTTCCCTCTTTGGATCTCAGTTTCCTCATCTGTAAAATGGGAAGGGCACAAGGTGGCACCAGAACCTGATACCCATGAGGAAGCTGATTTAAAGTACAGATTCCCAGATGTCCCTTCAGATCTGTGAGTCAGACTCCCCTGGACGAGGGCCTGGGTATCTGGAATGTTACACAGCTCCCCCAGGCCCAGGGTTTGGAAGCCAAATGGCTTGGAGATTTTAAGGTTCCTCCCAGCCTTAAATTAAACCTCAGCTCTAGGAGCAGCGCCTTCAGGAGTGGCGGAGGGAGAGCTGCAGAACTGGGAGGGGAAGCAGGCTTTGGGCTTGGGGCAGATTTAGGAATCCTGCCACTTTGCAGCTATGTGACTTCAGGCAAGTCCCACACCCAGCACTCCGAGCCTCCATGGGGATAATCGGCCCTGCCTCCTGGGATGCTGGGGAGATTCAGTGGGTCACATGTGTGGAAGTGCTTTGTAGGTTGCAAAGCACTGCCCACCACAGGAGAGTGGAAGAGCGTTCCTTTCCACACCATCTTGTCCCTGAGTCGACTCCATGGTCTTCCTGAGCAGCTGGTGGGAGTCTGCATGTGTGTGTGGTGGGGGTGGGGGTGGGGGTTGACCCCGGGGGTCAGGTCAGAGCCAAACACTAAGAAGTGATCGGGGTCAAGCTTTCAGACCCTCCCCGTGGTCAGGGCCCTGAGTCCCCAGGCTCCCTTGGGAGTCAGATATGCCTGGATTGAAATCCCAGCTCTGCCCTGACCAGCTCAGGGAGTTAGTCAGTAAATATTTATGTAGCATCCAAAGCCCAGGCCCTGGGGTCAGAGGATACAGTGGTAAACAAGACAGACACAGGGCCTGCCCACGAAGGGCCCACATTCTGTGGGGGAGACTCGCCGAAAAGCCAGTCATACAAGTAGTTGGTTGCAATTGTGATAGATAGTATGAAGGGGAAGTAGAGAGGCCTCTGAGAGTTCACAGCAAGGGCCAGACTGTGGCCAGAGGTGCGATGGGGGGCGGGGGACGGTGAGGGGAGTCAGAGAGGGCCTCTCTGATAAAGGTGGGAGAGAGGCAGAGAACATCCCTTTCCATGTGCTTGTCCCTCACCCTCTCTCCACACCCTTCTTGGGTCCCACCTTTGGATCTTGAGAAGAATGAGAGAGAACCACTGGGGAAAAAGGCAGGGCTGATTGCTCTCTGCACCTCATTCATTCATTCATAAGAAACAGTTAATACTTCCTGAAGCACCCTTATGGGCCACATGCGGGTCACGGTGTTGGGAGATACACACAGAAGTGAACAGATAGAAATCCCTGCCTTCGTGGAACTCACCGCCTTCCAGTGGCTGGTTTCCTCCTCTGTGAAGGTGCGAATGGTAATCCTACTGATCTCAGGTTTGCAGGGGGCTTAGATGAGATAATCCACATAAAGTGCTTATTAGCCCACTGTTTGGCAGTAGAGAAAGTGTCCCCAAAGTGTGTGAGCTTTTGTTGTTGTTGACTCCCTGGTATGATTGTCACACCTCTGACCTGAGGCACTCTTCACTTTTTCTTTACAGCTCTTATCCCACTAATAATTAAATCATTTATGATTATCTGATCACTGTCTGTCTACCCGGTCTTTGTGCAAAGTAGGCACTCCATAAGTAATGAGTATATGAATGAATGCTGTTCCTTCATCTCTGAGCCTCCATTTCTTCATCTGCAAGATGGGGTTATTAATAGCCCCTACCTCACAGGATTTGTATGAAGAATTAAGTGAAACGATGCCTGGACAGCTTCCAGCCCAGCGCCTGGCGCGCAGTAGGTGCTCACTAAACCTGAGCTGCGATGGTCCTTTCCAGGCGCTGTCCACACCCCGAGGCCTGGGCTCAGGCCGAAGTTGCTCCACAGCACCCCCGGCTGACAGCCAGCAACGGGCAGAGCCCCCAGGCACGGGGGCCCTCTCTCTCCCAGGTCAGCAGGGTGCGTGCCCTGGAGGGAGCACCAGGGAGCTGGGGGTGGTGTGTGGAGGAGATCAGGCCAGTGGGCACAAATGGTTAGGCTGTGGCCACCTGACAATTCAGATCCCCTGTTTCCTGTCTTGTCGCCCACAGAGATCTCCAGTGTGACAGCCCAGGCGGCAGAGCCGAGGGTAAGTGGCCGGGCTTCTGAAATGGAGGTGGGGGGCAGGTGGTGGGTGGGTAAGAGGGAAAAGGTCATGCCCTGGGTAGGATTTCCTGGCCTTCTCCTTAAGTTTGATCTGGATGGAGTGGTCACCCCAGCCTGCTGATGGCCTTCCCTCGCCCAGGCAGGCATCCTCTTCTCTCTGAGCCCATAGCCAGGGTCTAGAAGAGGGTGAGCTTCTGACAAGTGGAACTGGGGCCCCTGAGGGGTTCCTGGTGCATGCGGTGGTTCGGGAAAAGGCTGGAAGTCAAAGCGGGGAATAGGGTTTGAGGGGACTCCCAGGAGGGGTGGCAGGGCCTCCCTGAGGATGTGGGAAGCCGAGGTCTTGGGCGTTCCGTGAGGGCCTTCTTGCCCGTCCTGCCCCACAGGTCCCGGTCCCGGCTTCTCGCACCCTCATGTCAGCCCCGGCCCCGCCCGGCGGCCCGCGGAGGACAAGGTCAGGATGCGTGTGAAGCCCCAGGGCCTGGTGGTGACTTCCAGTGCCGTGTGCAGCTCTCCTGACTACCTCCGGGAGCCCAAGTACTACCCCGGCGGCCCCCCCACCCCACGGCCCTTGCTTCCCACCCGGCCCCCTGCCAGCCCACCCGACAAGGCCTTCGCCCACACCTTCTCTGAGAACCCACGCCCACCCCCACGCCGGGACCCCAGCACCCGGCGCCCACCAGTCCTTGCCAAGGGGGACGACCCGCTGCCCCCGAGGGCAGCCCGTCCGGTCTCCCAAGCCCGCTGCCCCACCCCCGCGGGAGACAGCAACAGCTCCCGACGGCGCTGGGACAACGGGCGGGTGAAGCTGCGTCCAGTAGTGCGGTTGATTGACATCATGAAGGACCTGACACGGCTCTCCCAGGACCTGCAGCACAGTGGTGTGCACCTGGACTGCGGTGGCCTCAGACTCAGCCGCCCCCCTGCCCCACCCCCCGGTGACCTTCAGTACAGCTTCTTCTCCTCACCCAGCCTGGCCAACAGCATCCGCAGCCCCGAGGAGCGGGCTGCCCCCCACGCCAAGTCAGAGAGGCCCAGCCATCCCCTGTATGAGCCTGAGCCCGAGCCTAGGGACAGCCCCCAGCCTGGCCAAGGCCACAGTCCCGGAGCCACAGCCGCGGCCACCGGGCTGCCCCCGGAGCCTGAGCCAGACGGCCCTGATTACTCGGAACTCGCTGACGCCGACATCCTCAGCGAGCTGGCCTCCCTCACTTGCCCCGAGGCCCAGCTGCTGGAGGCCCAGGCCCTTGAGCCACCATCTCCTGAGCCAGAGCCTCAGCTCCTGGACCCCCAGCCCCGCTTCCTGGACCCACAGGCACTAGAGCCGCTTGGGGAAGCTTTGGAGCTGCCACCCCTGCAACCCCTTGCTGATCCTCTGGGGCTACCAGGCCTGGCACTCCAGGCCCTGGATACCCTGCCCGACTCCCTGGAGTCGCAGCTGCTCGACCCTCAGGCACTCGACCCTCTGCCCAAGTTGCTTGACGTCCCTGGCCGCCGTCTGGAGCCTCAGCAGCCCCTGGGGCCCTGCCCATTGGGTGAGCCCTTGCGCCTGGACTTGTGTTCACCTCATGGCCCCCACGGGCCTGAGGGTCACCCCAAGTATGCCTTGAGGCGCACTGATAGGCCAAAGATCCTGTGTCGCCGGCGGAAAGCTGGACGGGGGCGCAAGGCTGACGCCGGACCGGAGGGCCGCCTGCTGCCCCTGCCTATGCCCACGGGGCTGGCGGCCGCCTTGGCTGAGCCCCCACCACCACCGCCTCCACCACCTCCCGCCCTGCAAGGCCCGGCCCCGGTCCCAGAGCTGGAGCCAGAATCTTCCCAGACTCCCGTGGTCCCCGCCCGCAGAGGCAAGTGCCGGGGCGTGCGGCGCATGGTGGTGAAGATGGCCAAAATCCCCGTGTCGCTGGGGCGGCGGAACAAGACCACATACAAGGTGTCCTCTTTGAGCAGCAGTCTGAGTGTAGAGGGCAAGGAGCTGGGCCTGCGCGTGTCCGCGGAGCCCACCCCACTGCTGAAGATGAAGAACAATGGACGGAACGTGGTGGTGGTCTTCCCCCCTGGGGAGATGCCCATTATTCTTAAGCGGAAGCGCGGCCGCCCTCCCAAGAACCTGCTGCTGGGTCCCGGCAAGCCCAAGGAGCCAGCAGTGGTCGCAGCGGAAGCGGCCACCGTGGCTGCGGCCACCATGGCCATGCCGGAGGTGAAGAAACGGCGGCGGCGGAAGCAGAAGTTGGCCTCCCCCCAGCCATCATATGCAGCAGACGCCAATGACAGTAAGGCTGAGTACTCCGACGTGCTCGCCAAGCTGGCCTTCCTGAACCGCCAGAGCCAGTGCGCTGGGCGGTGCTCACCCCCCCGCTGCTGGACACCCAGCGAGCCCGAGTCAGTACACCAGGCACCCGACACACAGAGCATCTCCCACTTTCTGCACCGGGTGCAGGGCTTCCGACGGCGGGGCGGTAAAGCAGGCGGTTTCGGTGGCCGGGGCGGGGGCCACGCTGCCAAGGCAGCCCGATGCTCCTTCAGTGACTTCTTTGAGGGCATCGGCAAGAAAAAGAAAGTGGTGGCGGTGGCAGCTGCTGGTGTTGGGGGTCCCAGCCTCACCGAATTGGGGCACCCACGCAAAAGGGGCCGAGGGGAGGTGGATGCCATGACCGGGAAGCCAAAACGCAAAAGGCGGTCCCGAAAGAATGGGACTCTGTTTCCAGAGCAGGTGCCTAGTGGCCCAGGCTTTGGGGAGGCTGGCGCTGAGTGGGCCGGGGACAAGGGTGGTGGCTGGGCCCCTCACCATGGGCACCCAGGCGGGCAAGCTGGCCGAAACTGTGGGTTCCAGGGGACCGAGGCCCAGGCCTTTGCCTCCACTGGGCTTGAGAGTGGGGCCTCGGGCCGCAGCAGCTACTACGGTACCAGCGCGCCTGCGGGCCAGACCGAGCTCAGCCAGGAGCGCCAGAACCTCTTCACCGGCTACTTCCGCTCACTGCTCGATTCGGATGACTCCTCCGACCTCTTAGACTTCGCCCTCTCAGCCTCTCGTCCCGAGTCCCGGAAGGCATCAGGCGCCTACGCAGGGCCCCCCACCAGCACCCTACCTGCCCAGCGGGGCCTGGCCACCTTCCCCAGCCGGGGGGCCAAGGCCAGCCCGGTGGCTGTGGGCAGCGGCGGGGCCGGTGCGGACCCCTCCTTCCAGCCCGTCCTGCCCACTCGCCAGACCTTCCCGCCAGGCCGGGCGGCGAGCTACGGGATAACTCCAGCCACTTCAGACTGCCGGGCATCCGAGACCTTCCCGAAGCTGGCTCCCCCGCCGTCAGCCGTGGCCCGCTCGCCTACCGCCCACCCGCCCGCCACCACCTACCCACCTCAGTACGGTGGCTATGGGGCTGGACAGAGCGTTTTCGCCCCAGCAAAGCCCTTCACGGGCCAAGACTGTGCTAACAGCAAGGACTGCAGCTTCGCCTACGGCAGTGGCAATAGCCTGCCTGCCTCTCCCAGCAGCGCCCACAGCGCCGGCTACGCCCCACCGCCCACGGGTGGCCCTTGCCTGCCACCCGGCAAGGCCTCCTTCTTCAACAGCTCTGAGGGGGCCCCCTTCTCCGGGTCCGCCCCCACACCCCTGCGCTGTGACAGCCGGGCCAGCACCGTCTCTCCCGGTGGCTACATGGTACCCAAGGGCACCACGGCCTCGGCCACCTCTGCTGCCTCTGCCGCCTCCTCCTCCTCGTCCTCCTTCCAGCCCTCGCCTGAAAACTGTCGGCAGTTTGCGGGGGCTTCTCAGTGGCCTTTCCGGCAGGGCTATGGAGGCCTGGACTGGGCCTCAGAGGCCTTCAGTCAGCTCTACAATCCTGGTTTCGACTGCCATGTCAGCGAGCCCAACGTGATCCTGGACATCTCCAACTACACGCCGCAGAAGGTGAAGCAGCAGACGGCTGTGTCCGAGACCTTCTCGGAATCGTCCTCCGACAGCACCCAGTTCAATCAGCCGGTCGGCGGCGGTTTCCGGCGCGCCAACAGCGAGGCCTCGAGCAGCGAGGGCCAGTCAAGCCTGTCCAGCCTGGAGAAACTGATGATGGACTGGAACGAGGCATCCTCTGCCCCCGGCTACAACTGGAACCAGAGCGTCCTCTTCCAGAGCAGCTCAAAGCCGGGCCGTGGACGGCGGAAGAAGGTGGACCTATTCGAGGCCTCACACCTGGGCTTCCCGTCCTCTGCCTCGGCCACTGCCTCAGGCTACCCATCCAAACGGAGCACCGGGCCCCGGCAGCCGCGGGGTGGACGGGGTGGTGGGGCCTGCTCAGCTAAGAAGGAGCGGGGCGGGGCGGCCGCCAAAGCCAAGTTTATCCCCAAGCCACAGCCCGTCAACCCCCTGTTCCAGGACAGCCCAGACCTCGGCCTGGACTACTACAGTGGGGACAGCAGCATGTCGCCACTGCCCTCCCAGTCGCGGGCCTTCGGTGTGGGTGAGCGAGACCCTTGTGACTTCATGGGACCCTACTCCATGAACCCGTCCACTCCTTCTGACGGCACCTTCGGCCAAGGCTTCCACTGCGACTCGCCCAGCCTGGGTGCCCCTGACCTAGACGGCAAGCATTTCCCACCTCTGGCGCACCCACCCACGGTGTTTGACGCTGGTCTGCAGAAGGCGTACTCACCCACCTGCTCACCCACGCTGGGCTTCAAGGAAGAACTGCGGCCGCCACCCACAAAGCTGGCTGCCTGTGAGCCCCTCAAACATGGGCTCCAGGGGGCCAGTCTGGGCCACGCGGCTGCTGCCCAGGCCCACCTTAGCTGCCGGGACCTGCCACTGGGCCAGCCCCACTACGACTCCCCCAGCTGCAAGGGCACAGCTTATTGGTACCCGCCAGGCTCAGCTGCCCGCAGCCCACCCTATGAAGGGAAGGTGGGTACGGGGCTGCTGGCTGACTTCCTGGGCAGGACGGAGGCTGCGTGCCTCAGTGCCCCACACCTGGCTAGTCCGCCAGCCACACCCAAGGCCGACAAGGAGCCACTGGAGATGGCCCGGCCACCTGGCCCACCCCGTGGCCCTGCCGCCGCCGCCGCTGGCTATGGCTGCCCGCTCCTTAGTGACTTGACCCTGTCCCCTGTGCCGAGGGACTCGCTGCTGCCCCTGCAGGATACCGCCTACAGGTATCCAGGCTTCATGCCGCAGGCGCATCCCGGCTTGGGTGGGGGCCCCAAGAGCGGCTTCCTGGGGCCCATGGCGGAACCTCACCACGAGGACACATTCACCGTCACCTCCCTGTAGTGCCAACTGAAATGCCGACTGGACCTCGAGGTTTTGTTCCTGGGTGAGTCTGGGGGTGTGGGTAGAGTGGGGAGAGGCCTGGGTAGGCGTCTCGGGGCAGGGCGGGGGGGCAGCGATGAGGACATTAGCACTCGGGCAAGGGGAAGGGGTACAGAAGTGAGAAGGAGGATTTAAGGACAAGATCGGGCACCCCAATAAGAGGAAGTTGGGATTCAGGAAGGCGCCTGGGGTTAGATGTTGGGGACAGTCTTCGGGAAGAGGTGGGGTGCTCGGGTGGGGAACCCACTCGGACATTCAGTCACTGAGATGGTTGGAGAACCCTAGGTTGGATGGGGCCATCTGGTTCAGTTCATCAAATATTTATTTCCCTTGCCTGTGCTAGGTCCTGGGCAGGTGCTACCTGAATCCCCGGAAACACTCACCCCATGACCTCTTGCCAGGGAGGACATTTGCATGGCCCCGTGGGAGATGAGTGGAGAGTGAAAGAAGCAGGGTGGATAATTGGCCTCCAGGGCGCACCCAGGGTGCTGACCCAGCCTGGCTAGCTAGTTTCTCTAGGAGCCACATTTACTTCAGGGTGCCTGGCCAGGGCCAGGCTGAGGGTGTGGTCACTATATCTTGGTTACACTCTGCAAGGGCTTTACAAAATGGTCTGAAGTGTCTTTCCTGGTCTCCTTCAGGGCCCACCCAAAGATTATTTTTCACTGTCTCTGACCCGAGGCGGGGCTCACAGTGGTCGGAGGCAAGTGGGATGGGGATCCGGAGGTGGACAAGGAAGGCTGAGGTCCTGCTTGTGCCTGACCAGCCCCCACCCACCCAGCGGCTCCATCCCCAGGCTGGATAGTTCCTGCCTAAGAAAAGCCAGTCTCCCTTTCCTACAGCCAAATGCTTTTCCAAGAGTTCAGTTAAATTTTGCTGGATGTTTTGATCCTGTGTTTTATCAGGCATGGTGTCCTCATGAGGTAGAGTCAAAGTTTTAGTATTCTCAAGGTTTTGTTTTCAGAAACGGAAAATAAAAGAGGGGAAATGCCCCCAAAATGGGTTAAAAGGGACAAGGTCAGAAGAATCATTTTTTCAAAGCACAAGGTGCTCCAGGAAACACAGCCACAACTGGCCTATCAGATCCCACTGCTTGGACAGTTCTGTTTGGACAGAACTGCCCCGGATGTGGTGGGTGCTGGGGAAGTGGCCTAGGGGCCTGTCTGAGCCCTTCGCCCTCCACCCCTGCTGCCACCGCAGCCTCTTGGGAGAGCCTCTTCCTGGAGAAGGAACAGCAGGGCTCCTGGAAAGTCCCATCCCTGTGCTGGGGAGGCCATTCAAGGCCAGGGGGACTCCAGGTCCTGAAGTCGTGTCAGTGGAAACTTATTATCCCCTTTCTGCCTGACCCCAGGTCCCTTGGTGCCTGAAGGTGGCCAGGGGCAGCACGTGGGAATTAGGAGGCCTAGGGAAGGACCATTCCCCAATTGGCCATCAACATGCTTCGTGTCCTTGACCACACTTTTACTCCCTCTGGCCCTGGGCCTCTGTTTCCCCATCTGTTCAAGAAATTTGGCTTTGATAATCTCGTAGGTTTTGCAATTCTGCGTGGCATGGACAGTGGACCAAACTTTCTCTTTTTTTTTTCCTTTTTTTTTTTTTTTTTTTTTGGCAGCATATTTTCCTCCTAATGAAGCCAGGCCAAGATTAAAATGGCCTTCCATTCCCCATGCGCCTCACTGCAAGCCGCAGAGCTGCAGATCTGAAGCAGGCCAGGGAGAAGCTGCTTAGGGTTTAAAATGTCAAACTCTTGATCCTCCTCACTGGAGGGGAGATGTCTCGTGGATAATCCAGAAATGTGAAATAATCCAAAAACCGTTCCTCCTGGGCTCTGGATGGGAAAATAAAACGAGTGTGGGGGCTGGGTGTTTGAGCAGGTCACAGCTCAGTGAGATACATAATGGAACCATCCAGTGAGGCCTGAACACAGGAGGAACTGGGATGCCATCCAGCCCCACATTCTGGCCACACTCCCCACTCAGGGCTGAGAGTTGATAGTGCTGTCCTCAGACTGATGCATTCAGTTCTGGAGACATCTGTCCATCCCCTGCCACGAAGCAGGCATTGGGGACACCCCACTTAGCACCACAGATGAAGTCCTGGTCCTCAGAGGGCTTTCAGTTGAGAGAGAAAGACAGTATGTAGGCTGACACAAGGCATTTGGTAAGGATTATCATAGGAAGGACTGCGAGGAGATTTCGGGAGCCTGCAGCAGGCTGACCAGATCCTGAAGTCGACACCTAAAGGATGAAGGGACACCGGCTAGACAGGGAGTGGGAAGGGCATTCTGGGCAGAGGGAACAGCAGTGGGTGAAGCGGGGGGCAGGAAGGAGCTCAACCTTGAGGAACCGATAAGAGGATAGTAATTACCCATTGAGTGAGCAGGCAAAGCAGGCAGGGTCAGATCATGTGGGCAGGGCACCGGAAGGAGTTTGAACTATATTCCAAACCCAGTGGGGAGCCACTGAAGTTATCAGCTAGAAGGCTAACCCCCATACCCACACATACAGCACCCCCCCCCACCCCAGAGCAAGGGCTGAAGGAAGGAGACCTCATTCGCCAGCAGGCAGTGAGCATTTGGATGTGGGGCACTGGAGAAGCACGGGTCAGCTCCACCCCACATCTTGAGCCTTTTGCTGCCTGTCCTGATGCCAGGCACAGAGGAGACAAAGCAGACACAGTCCTGTCCTCAAGAGTTCAGCATCCACCCCGGGAAGATAAAACAGGTACACAAAGAACCGGAAAACAGCTGGTGGCAAGTGGCAGGTGCCCAAAGGCAGGGAGAAACAAAGTTTGTGTACTAGGAAGGTGGGTGTTCAGGTCACAGGTCATCTCTCAAGAGTTTTTGGTGAGAAAAGAGACCTACGTCTGTGCTGGGCCCTTCATGCAACACTGCCCCACTAAGCCTTCATGGCAGGCTGGAAACGGTAGTGCCTGCCCCTTGTCACCCCATCAGAGAGTTGAGGAAGTGGGTGCAGCTGGAAAGCTTGCCCAGGGGATCCACAGTTAGTCTGGTGGAGTCGGGATTCGAACCCAGTAATGCCCCTCTCACCCAGAACCTGGGTACCCTGCCATACCACTCTCTCAACATCCCACACCTACTGATTCCCCATCTGCAAAATGACACTTTGGTTGGACACTCAAATGTTTCAGGGTCTGACATTTTATTTTATTTTTTAAGATTTTATTTATTTGAAAGCGAGAGAGAAAGCATGGGGGGGAGGGTCAGAGGGAGAAGCAGACCCCCGCTGAGAAGGGAGCCCAATGCGGGAGTCAATCCCGGGACTTTGGATCATGACCTGAGCGAAAGGCAGTTGCCCAACCAGATGAGCCACCCAGGTACGCTGGGTCTGACATTTTAAGCGGATTTTGAGGTTCTGTGGAAGACGCTGCATTTAAGCTCAGCTTTGAATAGGCAAGATTTGGATGGACAGAGACTTGAGGGGAAAGGTGTTCTAGGCAGAGGTAACTGTGGGCAAGGGAAGGGTCACACCCCACTATGAATTAGAAGAGGAAAGCTCAAGGGAGCCAGAATGGAGAATGTGGGACCCCCTTGGTCTGGGAGCTGAGCTGGTAGAACAGAGGGAAGAGGAAGAGGGCAGGGAGTGCTGGGGTCCCAGCACAGACCTCTCCAGACCCTGAGGTGGAAAACCCAGCTAGGGAGACCGACTCCACATTGGGCCCTCATAGCTGAAGTCAGTCCTACCACACCCTGTGCCATTGGGAAGGGCCCTCCAAGGTGCTCAGGAGTCCCCCTCTCCGCCTTATTCCCTCTCCGGCATGGACCTGAGGCCAAGAGAAATGTCACAGGTCCTCCAAGGTTACACCAGCCTGGGGCCCAACCAGAGCAGGAAGCAGTTTCCAAGGCCTCCAGCCAACCAGGGTCAGCAGACATGCCCAGACCTGGGCCAGGCCCCAGTTGCTCCGGGCTTTGTCTCTTCTGCGTCTTGAAGCCTCAAGAGGTCACTTGATCTTGCCTCTGGCTCTGAGCAAGGAGCCCTCACGTCAGGGGTCAGCCATCCCTGCCCTGCCTCTTGTGGGCTTCTCTTCACACTCTGAGGTCGTCCTCCCTCCCATCTTATGTCTTGCCTCTCCCGCGGCCATTTTCAGGCCAAGCCTTCTTGTTCTAAGCCTTCATTTCCTGGAAATACAATCTCCCTGTGAACATACTCTCTCACACTCCTCCTCTCCCATCTCCCCACATCCCTGTGGACCCGGAAGAGCCCAAGGGAGTGAGGCCCTGGAAATGGAGGGGGCCAGTGAGGAGCATGCCGGAGGCACAGACCAGCGTTTGTGCAGGGCCTGGTTCCATCCCTTACCAGTTACGTGACCCGGTGAGTCACATCACCTTGCTGTGTCTCTAGTGAGAATTAATGAGATTACCCATGAAGCCCGGTCCCTGGCACACAGTAAGCATGTAGTCAGTGGATGGTACATGGGTGGACGAATGCCTCCCACCAGCTGAATTCTGTCACCCAGTCTGTGTGACTCATACACACTTCTGACCCTTTCCTCCTCGCTCAGGACTCTGTGGGTAGCCAGCCTCCTTCACCTGCTGTCCCTGTTGTCTCGTAGGAAGGATTTTGTGTCTCACGTGGGTGTGGGTCCTTTGGTGGGAGGCTCTGAATCACCACCTAGTTTTTGGCCTTAGCAACTGGGCTGATTCCTCCCTGGGGGGCCCCGAGGCAAGGTAAGTCACCAATACATATACACCCCGCCCCCTGCCAAGGGACCTAAAGCCTGATGGGCAGCAGGACCCAGACTTCTACATGACCCCCGTCAGCCAGAAACCCTTCCCACGCAGGTTCTTACACCAATCCCCTCTCTCGGTGCCTTGTGTCTTTGTAAACACACCATGGTTATATCTTGGCGGACTTGCCATCTTTGTCGCCATCACTTTTGCTGCCGTAGTGCCCTCTGTGCTAGAGGGCAGGACGAAGTAGGTTAAGTCTGTGCTCAACACACATGAACACCAGCCACCTGCCCCAGGCCAGGCACTATATCTGCTGCTGGGGAGACCACTGAACGCGACCAGCAGTGTCCTGCCCTCGTGGAGTTCACGGGCTGTCAACAGGTGTCCACTGAAAGTCTCCGTGGGAGCATCATTCTCCAGGACAGGGTCTGAAATGGGCCCCCTGGAAATTCCAGGGACCCCCCCACCTTGAACCATGAGCAGGGCAGGCTGCAAAAGCTTCCTGGAGCCAGAAAATCAGACAATGAGTCTTGGGGGCGTCGGTTAGGTGTCCGATTCTTGATCTCCGCTCGGGTGTTGATCTCTGGGTTATGAATTCAAGCCCTGCGCTGGATGTAGAGCCTATTTTGTTTTAATTAATTAATTTATTTATTTATTTATTTTTCAAGATTTTTTTATTTCTTCATGTAACAGAGAGAGAGATCACAAGTAGGCAAAGAGGCAGGCAGAGAGAGAGGAAGGGAAGCAGGCTCCCTGCTGAGTAGAGAGCCCGATGCAGGACTCGAGCCCAAGACCCTGAGATCACCACCCAAGCCGAAGGCAGAGGCCCAACCCACGGAGCCACCCAGGTGCTCTGAGCCTATTTTTTTTTTTTTAAGATTTTATTTATTTATTTAACAGAGAGAGAGAACACAAGTAGACAGAGCAGCAGGCGGGGGGGGGGGGGCAGGCTCCCTGCTGAGGAGAGAGCCCGATGCCCTACTCCATCCCAGGACCCTGAGATTATGACCTGAGCCAAAGGCAGAGGCTCAACCCACTGAACTACCCCAGTGCCCCGCCTATTTTATTTTTTTTAAAAAAGGAGAAAGTGGGTCTTGAACAAATTTAAAGCTTCAGAACTGTAGTCCTGGGTCAGTCATCCAGTGGCTGCCCTGTTGCTGCCCTGAAACCTGCCCCCAGCCCCCATCTGTTCCCCTCATTGTGGCCCCCAGAGTGCTAGTTCTTCAGCATTTCTGGACGCATGGTGTCTGGAGTCCCCCAGATATTTACTGGATGAATGGATTCCAGCCCATTTTCTCCTGTGCCTCCATTGCTTCCCATCTGTCGACTGCATCCCCTCCCCACCCCCCCGCCCCGCCCCTCCAGTCTCCTTGCCTGCAAAGTAAGGGCCCAGCCACTAGCCTGGTATTCCGGATATTCTGCTCTTCCTTTTCTGCCCTGACCTCCTCCTCACATACCATCCCTTTCCCGCCCTAGAATGTGTAATTAGGAGGGAGCTTTCTTTACCCCAGTGTGCCCTGTGCCTTGTCCCTAGCTTTCCCTGGTCTGGGCTCCCCCTTTCTTGCCCACCATCCATCTCCCACCTGTCAGTTCCTATCTTTCATTCACGTGTCACCTCCTCCAAGAAGCGCTCCAGGATCTTTCCCAGGCCCACTTAATCTCCAGCCCTTTATGCATCCATGACAGCCCTTCCCAGGAATGTCCTAACCACATCATCGGCTCCTTTAGTCTGGTTGCTCACTGCTGTGCATGTTCCCTGTCTTCCTCAGCTCCCCCATGATCTGTTCAGCCCCCTACTTAAAGACTGAATCCCAGAGAGGGAGAGGACTTGCCCTAGGTGACACAGCACACCCAGCTCAGACGCTCACGCGTTCTCTCTGACTTCTGCTCTACTGCCTTGTTTGTGTTAGACCCCTTTCTGGAGGGCAGAGATCTGCAGGTGGAAGTGAGACCATAGCTCCCGGCCTGGCAGTCAGTGGGCGTGAATACCTGTCTGCTGGTCGCTGGAATGAGTGCACGGATGTGTGCGCCTTCTGGGGGGAGAGCTGCTCTCCGTGGACGGCCTGATTTATACGTGAGCTGAGCACTGCGAGTGCCTGCTCAGCTAGCCCCTGATGATGCTCCCAGTGCAGCCCCTCCTGACGGGCAGAGACGGCTTCCCACCTCGGCACCTCAGCCAATAAAACTGCTGGGCCCTGAGGACTCTGTAGAATGTGGCTCTGCAGTCCTCGATTATAGAGGCACTAAAAGGTTAAGTCTCAGGAACAATGGCTGGTGTCCTGGGGCGCCAGGCTCAGGCTGGCACTGGGGATAGAGAGGTACCGCATACAGGTCTCTGCCCTGGAGGAGCGTGGAAGGGAATGAGAAGTGCACCAGTAGCTATGGTAACAGGGTGGCCTTAGGAGGCATCCTGGAGGTGTGCAAGACCTGAGCTGGACCACGCCGAGCCGCTCAGACTTAGAGCGGTCATCACTCTGGCATTCAGTCAGCACCGTCTCGACCCCAGCGTGTGCTGGGCACCGTGCTCAACAGTGGCCTGAAAAGCAAGGGTTCCTCCTGCCAAGGCAGGGTTAGGTGCCCCGCTTGGTGCTCCTGGAGCCCTCCGGACATCCCTTGACACCTCCCCCATCTCTCTGCCTTGGGACTGCTGGTTCTGGGGTCTGCTTTGCTTCCCTCTAGACTCCATGAGCCCCTCAAGGGCAGGGGCCAGATCTGCCTCCTGCGCTGTGTCCCCATTGCCCAGCGTGGGTCCTCGCCTGGCACCACAGCCTTAGTTCTGTTTTGTGGAGTTGAACCCAGTGAGGTCAGGGTCTCACGGGGCTACGGGGGATCCTCCCTTCTCCCGGCTCAGGACCCTCTGGAGTTGATTCTCTCCCCAACCCTCACCCCCACCATCCCCACCATCCCCCAGATGCTGGCCAAGTCCTGAAAGGTGGGGAGGGCAGGGGGAGGAGGAAGGTGAGACAGGGAGGGCTGAGCAGAGGGCGAAAAAGCCTCCCTGCTGCCTGGCCGCAGGCACCTCGGGAACAGTTCTGGCAGGAGCTGCCTGCTGGGCTGAGATCACCATGGAGACCTGGCTTGGAGAGGGTCACTGGCAGTGGCTAAGGGCCGGAGGGGGCGGGGGCGACAGGGATTTGTGCAGAGGCTCCCAGCCTGCCCCGGGGCCCTTCTGGGGAGCAGGGAAGGCTGGGGCTTAGTATAGTCCACTTGCTGAGTGGTTTGGGGCAGCCGGTCCTGAATCTCCCCCTCACTTGTCACCCAGGCACACTCTACCTGTCGCCCCAGCAGAGGTTCCTTAGCTTGGCAGCTGTTCTTCAGCCGAAGTAAAGCTGCCCTACAGAAAAGGCCTCTAGCCCGCCCCCCCCCCCACACCCTGGCTGAACACATTCCCCAGATATAGTCGTCCTGGCCCTAATGGATACCCTCTTTATGGCTCCAGGTGGTCTGCTTATCACCCGAACTGGAGGACTGTCCATCCCATTGGCACCCCTGGCCCCAAGAGCTGCTTTTCCACCATTTGCCCCGGTTCTGATGCAACTGCACCCTAAGAGGCACACCCCTTCCCCCATCCTCCACTCCATCCTCCATCCTGGATGGATACTCCATCCTCTGCTCCCTCGCTCCCTCCAGCCTCTGCTTGCCACCTGGGCTGACAGACTGGAATGGGGGCTGCCTCTACCTATTGGGAGCCCACCTGGTTCCCCTGGCCTTGGGTCGGGGGTGGGGGGAGTCCTGGCAAGTCCAGCCTCAGGACAAAAGTCTTCCCCAGGGCTGACTGCCCAGCAGACAGCAGCCGAGGCTGAGCAGAATTTAAATGTGGCCCTGTTGGGAAGGGGAGCCAAGAAAGGACAAGAGGAAAGGCTTTCTGTGGCCGCCTGCTTCCTGCAGGCGTGGGGGAGGGGGGGTATTCTGCTAGGGGGTGTTAGAAGGCAGTTGTAGCTCCCCCCACCCCTTAATTCTGGTGGGCTGGTCACTCACCGAGTGCAGGGACAGGGTCTTGAGAATAACGGAGTCCATCCCTGTCCCTCTGGGCATCTTCCCCCTAGCCTCTGCAAAGCCTGGAGAAGGGATACTTCAGAGCTCCAGCATCTGGTGACTGTAGGATCTGGGAGCTTGGAAGTTTCTGAGCCTCAGCAGCCAAACACAGATGGTATTGTGTTAGGCCATTTCTTTATTCCTTTATTCAGACAAACATCCCCGTCACCTTGCCTTTGGAAGGAACCGAACGGCATTGGAGGGCACAGGGAAAGGGTTGGAATTAGAAGAAATGAAAGTGCACAGGTGTGCAGTTCATACCTGTCTGTGCTCAAGCCCTTTGCTCCCCACTGTGTCATTCCTCAAATAGCCTAGCTTGGAGGAATTACTAAACTCATTGTTACATGAGGAAACCGAGGCTTGGGGCACCTAGCTGGCTCAGGCCCCAGGAAAATAATAATGGTGTATAATCAGCATCATTTCTTATGTTTCCTGTACCAGGCTTAAGCCATCTTAAGCCTCTGAATCCTCCCAACAAACCTATGGGATAGTTTGATTATCAACTTTTTACAGAGGAGTAAACTGAGGCTCATGGAGATGCACTGACTTGCCCAGCATCCTAGAGCTGTCCAGGGGTGGTGCTGGCATTCGAACTCAGCTGTGTCTGACTCAAGAGCCCAAGTCTCTGGCAGATTGCGCTGCCCGGAAACCCAATCCCTCGCCAGGAGCCTCCTTCCCCTCTGGGAGGCGGGCTGTGGATACAGACCTGTTTTACAAATGGGGAACCTGAGTTCCGAGAAGACCAGGAACAGTCCATTGTCTCACTAGGGGCTATTTGGAGTGCTCCGGGAGAAGGAACAATATGATTAGCTTCTCCCAGAATCCTGGTAGGAACTGAGTGGGGGTCCCACTCTTAGCCTCTCTGTTCTTAGAGCTCAGTGTCTGTGCCCACCACTGACTTCTGCTTCTTCTTTTGTGTTTCTTTGCAGCTTTCAGAAAACCAACGCCAAGATCCCTCCCAGCGTCCGCATTGTCCTCTGGCAGGAGCGCTTGCCCCTCCACCTCCCCCCCCACCCCACCTGTCCCCCTTGCACTACCATCTCCCCACCCCACCCCTCCCCGCCCATCTCCTCCACGCAGAAGCCGAAGGTGAGCCCTTTCTGCACAAAACCAGCAATTGTAAATACTTTTTAAAAATGTACAAAACTTAAAAACAAAACACAGTTTTAGAAAAAGACAAAAAAAAAAAAGAGAGAGCGAGAGAGCGCGCGAGCGTGTGCAAGAGGTTGCGAGCGGGGGCCCCCCGAGGTGTCCAGAGCCCCTGCAAGTATGCACTGAGACATTTATCTACAGGTCGTTTGACAAAAATGAACAATATCCTATTTATTGTATATACTGTTTTATTATAAATCGTGGATTGTATATTGCATTCTGTAAACCTGCTGTGGTCCCGTGGTGTGCAAATTCGCATGGTGGGGGGGAGGGGCAGAACCTCTTGCGGGAGCTTTTTTTTTCCCTTTCTTTCTTATTTTTCACTCTTTTGGGTTTTCTCTTCTGTTGTTGTTGTTGTTTTCTGTTTTGGCAGGACACACCCAAAGATCCAAGTTTGTATTAAAAAGAAATGAAAAAAAGCAAAAAAAAAAAAAAAAAAAAAAAACCACCTCGTGTCTTGTGAAAGGGGGTGAGGGGGTGAGTGAAGGGTGGATGGAATGGAAGGCATGGTTGGGTTTTGTCACCAGACACTGGCTCCCCAGAATTGAAATACCCCTTCATGTGTTCCCACCTTCTGCCAGAGATCTGAGACAGCTTTGCATTGGAGGGTACCAGACCCCTCCCAGATTACAGCCCAGGCCCTGGGTCTCCCCTGCCGCAAGGGGATCCCAGCCTGCTCCCCAGGGCTTCTTGGCCCCTGCCCATGCTTTAGGTCCCAGACCCAGGGATTCTGCCTCCTAGACCCTGTCTTGGTCCTGGGTCTCCCCTGATTCTGAAACCCATGTTGTGTCCCATGTCCTAGGATCCCACAAGTACGGGAATGCTGGCGTCTTAGACCCCTCTTCTCCCCTTCTCCCCTCAAGTCCTATGTGTCCTCTCCTGGAGGGATCCCTGTTATAAATCAGGTCTCGAAGTTTCTTTGCTTCTGGACCCTCTCATTCCATCCTAGATCCCAGGTCTCTTGACTCCAGCCCTTTTTTCTTTTTTCTTTTTATTTATTTATTTTTTTTCATCGTAACAGTATTCATTGTTTTTGCACCACACCCAGTGCTCCATGCAATCCGTGCCCTCTCTAATACCCACCACCTGGTTCCCCCAACCTCCCACCCCACCCCACCCCGACTCCAGCCCTTTCATTTCTACTGTGTCATCCCAGCTTCTGGGCCCTACAGTTCTCTGGTTCAGGGGACACCTGTCTTTGAGATGCTCATGCCTTCCTAAGCCCAAGAACTCTTATGGGGGAACCCCTTTTCCCACAAGGACTGGAGTACCCCCTGTTTATCTCTCATTCACCCCAGGTCCTTTGGCTTCCAGGCCCCCATTTTGCCTCAGCACACCTGATGTACCTGCTTCTGCCTGTGCAAAATCCAAAGTTTGACTAGGCCAGTAACCCCAATATTTCTGCCTTCCCCGTTCTTACCCTGAACCCCAAATGCTGGGTCTGTTTCCTCCCAGCATTTGTAAACTATGTATAAAGAAAACTCAATCCTGTGCGTATTTCTGGTGGACCTGGAAAGGCTAAATTGTTCCCCACTCCCTGACTTTGGGAGTTCTTGACTGCCCTTAATCAAATTAATGCCCACTTTGGGCTGCCTGGTCTTTAGCAAGCAGCTTTTCCCATAGATCCGCTGCTGATTGTGGCTCTCTGTCTCCCCACTGAAGATCAGGGAGACCCTGAGGAACCCTCTGAGGGACACACACCCCCAGCTTCTGGGGACCCTTACCTGAGAGAGGATGTCTGAGGATTCGGATGGGGCAGATAAAACAATCCCCCAAAACCACAGCCTCTCTGCCGAATGTGAGACTTATCCACCCCCCCAAGTCCCTCTATGTGTCCCCAACTCTCAGATGAAAACATTGTCACCACACTCCCTGGTGAGGCAAAGACAACACAAGCTCAAGGCCACAATCTAGTATGCTGTTGCAAGCGGAGGCAGGGAGCAGTAAGACCCAGTAAGAGTCGGGAAGGGGATCTTTTGTTCCCAGAGGAGTAAACAGCATGTGCAAAGGCCTGGGGGTGGGGGCGGTGGGGCAGGTGGCCACCACAGTAGGTAGGTCTGCACTTTGTACAGGGGGAGAGGACAGGGAGGGGGCTTTGGCAAGGTCATTTTGGGGCCCAGCAGAGGCTGGTTGGAGTAGGTGGCATGGAAGAAACCAGTGCAGGAGGTGACAGAAGCTTGTTTTCAGCCCCTGAATCGCCTACAGGGAGAAAATAAGTGTGTTCAGCACTGCTGAGGAAGCAGACGCAGCTTGGGGTCACTGTCCAGGTTGGGGCAGGTTGGGGGGGCGGTGCTCTGAAGGCTCCGTAGGGGGAGGGTGCCCAGAGGAGTTTCTGTGAGGAAAGGGGCAGGAGGGGGAATTCAGTGGAAGGGACTAGGGCTCTACTTGAAATGGGGAGAGAAGGAATGAAAGCTTGTGTGCCCAGGAAATGGTGGGGGTTGGGAGGGACAGGCCATGAAGGAAATGGGAGTTTAGGGAGGTGATTATAGCCCAGCGAGGGGGCTCATTAACTTGAAGAGGGTTTTGGAGGAAGGTGGGGATTCACTGCAAAGAGTAGAGCTACAGTTTCTGGGCTGGGAGAAAGAGTTGGAGAGGGAGCTCCTGGAAAGTGAAGTTGGGGGGGGCGGTGAGGAGAGAACAGGAGCTCAGGGAAAGGAGGGGCTCAGTCTGTGGCTTAAAAGGGGTGAGGAGGGCAGAGGTGCATCTTGGAGAGCAGACTTGGGAGATCTGCCAGGACCAAGGGCCCAGCCTTTGGGATGGAAGGCTCTCTGACCCTGTCCAGGTGGGTGGGGCAGGGATGGGGGGGGTCACCCTATTCTGATCTGTTTCAGAAATTTCAGCCTTACCACAGCCACAGCCCTGCACCTGATTGCAAAAAGCATCAAGACAATGTGGGTCCCAGATGTTTGGGTTTCACCACCATTAGTAAATACTTCCCTGTTTTTATTCCTTAAAACAATCCTTGAGGTAGAGAAGATACTCATCCCATTTATAGATGAGAAGACAGGTTCAGAGACCTGGAGTAAGTGACTTGTCCAAAATCACATGGGAAGTGGGAAGAAGTAGTCTGAGACTTCCTCTTTCATAACAATTTAAAGAAAAAAATCCTGCTGAAAAAATTCACACAGAAAAAAGATTCGCTTAAAGGTTAAGTAAAAAAACAAGAATAGGAAATCATTTCTTTAATTATGTGCCAGGTACTATTCTAAACTATATAAAATTCATGCCGTCTCCACAACAATTCTATGATAAGGCTTTATTGTAATTATTCTCCTGTTTTACAGACCGGAAACTCAACTCATAGAGAGGTAATTTACAAAGACCACTCATTGTGATAAGAGGAGAGTTCAAACCCAAATAATTTGTTGTCGAGTCTGCTTGCTTTGCTGTCCTATTAAAAGTGAAAACCCACTCTACTCACATCCCTGGTAATAACCCACATGTCTACATTTTCAGGTCCATTCATGGAGATCAGTGGTTCTGATTTCATTGGGCTGGATGGGGTCTGGGCGATGAAATTTTTAAAAGCTTACACTGATGGTTCTGATGTGCCAAGTGGAGAACCACTAACCCAGCTATTGTGCTGAGTGTTTACACACAAGCAGCCACCTGTGTGCACACACCTATATTTAATGTGTTGTCCTAGGTGTTCAGGTGTTTGTAAGATGCTTTTCTTGTGTATGCACTGTGGTATCCATTAGTGCTTTTCACCGAGTGGCTGTAAATTACTATGGGTTTTCCGAGTGACTGTTAGAGGCACTGTAAACACATTCATTCAACAAATATTTCTTAAGCACCTACAGGATTCCAGGCAATAGCCCAGGCACTTGGGGATGCAACAGTGAACAAAACAGATGGGGTGCCTGCCTTTGAGTGTATCATCTTTTGGAATTGACAGACTGGTCTTTTGTCTTTGCCTATGTGTGGCAGGGGGATAGCTGCCCTTGGAGGTTGCTGAAGGGTGATGTCTAGCTGGGAGATCTTAGGAGGGTGAGACATGCTGGTTGCTATGTGCTTGGGGCAGGGGAGGTGGCCGGGGGGCCTCTGGCCCTACTTGTAGATGAGTTAGAGAAGGAGACCTAGGGCATGTATCTAACTTTGAATGCGTGTGGCTGCCTATGTGGCATGTGTATAAAGATGTGCATGAGCTGGACCTGTGAAAAGGTAGACAACAGGATGAAGGGGGTGTGATGGGGAAGGGCTGTGCACAAGGTAGGCACCAGCGCACATGCACACACACAAACACACATACAGCCAGCTGCTGCAAGGAGGATACTGGTTTCCAGTCCCAGGGCACCGACTCCCAGGGCCAGGAGAACTCTGCTCCTGCTCCTCCGGGTATGTGGAGGAGGCACAGCTGGGGCTGGAAACTCCAGAGTGGGAGGAAGGGAGGGAGAGCGAGGGAGGGAGGCTGGGGAGCCACATCCTTGATCTCTGGTCTGTTTCAGCAGTTCCGGACTTGGTGCTCTGGGTCTCTGTGTGACTCTGGGTCTCCCTCTCTCTGATGTCCGGATATTGGCATTCTCTTTCTTTCTTCTGGGTCTTGGGCTCGGAGGCTGATCACATGACTCTGGGTCACCACCTCTCCAGCCTACTTGGCTCTCTGTCCCCACTCTAAGTCTGTCTCTGCCTCCATGTCTGACTCTGTCTCCGTGTCCTTCCTTGTCCTTGCCAGGTGGGGGGAAGGGGCCCAGTGCTCAGGGAGCAGGTGTCAGCTCACTCAGGCAGCAGGGAGTGAAGCCAAGGAGGGCACAGAGCCAGCAGCCCCTGGACACACAGCCACACTCCAGGACACACTGGGGTCGCTCACAGGAACGCACAATGACATACATGGAGAGATGGGTTCTCAGGGACATATACACAGGTGCGCAGTTCAACACACTGCTAAGCCCAGAAACCCAAGGGTGCCAGACAGAGGGTCACATGCAGATACCAAGGGGTCATGAACACACAAACTGATGAATACTTATTCAGGCACACACCAAAACAGTCACAGGCACAATCAGTGCATTTTTCTAGAGGAAAACCCAGAGCCATGGGCACACAAATGGAAACAAACATAAGCACACTTTCAGTCTTGGGCAGACACACAGGCTTAAAGATAGCAGACACAATCACTCACTGGAACACAGATGTCCAAAGGCCCAGGTACACTCTGTTACACCTGAGCTATCAACACCCAGAGCCACATATATTCAGGATAGGGACGCAAATGAGCACAGACAGGCAAATACCCTCAAGGACAACCCAAACCGGGGCAAGACAGGAGCACTGAGGGACACGCCCAGCAAAGGCGGAACGTCCTCAGGTACACAACCCCCCTCGGGGCTCACTCCGGAGTACCTGGGGACACGCCCACAGGCGGCGGGAGCCTGGAGTGGGGAGCAGCGCGGCCCCAGCGCACCTGGCGCCCACGGCGAGCCCCCAGGCGCCCCGAGTGTGCGTGCCCGTGCGTGCGTGCGTGTGTGCGTACCCTCCCGTGCGCGCCGCCACCTGTGGGAGGAGAGGTGCGCACTGCGCCCGGGGCTGCCCGGCTGGCTCCGCGCGGATTGCGGGGGGGGGGGGGGGGGCGGTTGCCATGGAGCGCAGAGCGCGGCAGCATACTAATGGGTCGGCCAGGGGCGCTGCCCTCTGGCCAGCCGGGCTCCCTCCTCCCGCTCCTTCGTCCAGTTCCTCCAAAGTCACTCCGGCCCGCGGCCCGGCCGTCGACCCCCACTCCAAAGGCCGGAGGCCTGGGGGACGGTCAGGAGACCTGGCTCCCCGGACCCTTGTGGCCTCGACTTCCCGGGAGAAGGCCCAGACCCGTGGTGCGAAGCAGTACGAGGGCGGAGCGAGGGCCTGGGACACTGCAGGGGCTGCCCCGCCTAGGCCTGGGCGCGGGCACCAAACAGGCCAGGCAGCTGGGAGCGCAGGTGCTGCCTTGGAATGGGGGTGGCTATCCTGGGAGGGTGGGAAATAAAGGGGGGAACGTAACCCTTTTGTCGCCAGAGGGCCCATCAATCTGTTGTCCTTAGGCTTGGCTGGGGGTGGGGGGAGAGCCACAAAGGCACTTGACCGATCTTAGTAGTAGTACAATCCACACTCCTCTCTCCATTTTCATTGCTCCAGTGTTGGCTTGACCTGCAGGAGAGGAGGGCATCAGTTCCCAACACTTCAGCTCTCTGCCTGTAGTCTGCCTGGTGATGCAGTGTGCGCTGAGGACTGAGGGGACCGGGGCAGAGGCACTGGAATGGTTAACACCTCCCCACATCTCGATCCCAGAGTCCCCCTTTCATACAGCCTTGACCCGTGCCCCCTTAGCCCCACTGTTTTAATTGGCATGGAGGGGCACTATGGTACCCTGGCGAAGGTACCCTGTTGGCGGGGGGAGCCAGCAGAGGGTTTGCAGGTAGAGAAAGTGGGAGGGGGGCCTAATGGGGGGGGGGAACCAGGCGGTTGCCTAGCAACCCCACAGCTGTCTGTTGACCTAGAAGAAGCTGCGCTGTCTTGACACAGCTGGTGTTTACATGTAACCGAGGCTCTGGCTTAGCGCTTGCTTGGAGGAAAGCTGAGGCAGGGCCCTCATGGCAGCCTGGCCCTGGCCCCCGGCTGCGGGTGGGCTCCGTGCCTGCCTGCCCTCTTTGCTTCAGCTCCCACCTCAAGTCCAACCAGGAGAGAGTGGGAGAGCAGATCTCAGACCTGGAGGCTTTGGAGCTGGGGAAAGTTGATGGACACAAACACACACAACCACACACACATACTCAACCTGAGGTCTTTAACACAGAAAGGATGGGAGACTAAGAAAGGGACTAGGGAGGGGGGTGCCCAGTTTATGCACAGATTTCAACCCGCACAGAGAACACCAACATTCTCAGGGACATGTGAACATACAGACCCACAAAATTAAACTGAGTTAGGCACTCACACACACGGGCACAGAGATGCCCACTGACACCATGATACCCAGACAGACAAACCAACACAGAGAAACAAAGTAATCAAGTGGTTGAAACCCAGACACACCGACATCTTGATACAGAGGATAAATAGGTACCGACCATCCGATGGGGACGCCTGAGTGGCTCAGTCGGTTAAGCATCTGCCTTAGGCAGGGAGCCTGCTTCTCCCCCCTGCTCCCCCTGCTTGTGCTCTCTCTCCCTCTCTCTCTTTCTCTCTCTGACAAATAAATAAAATTTTTAAAACAAACAAACACACTGACATGTATATAGAACCCCCCTCCATGTGTTCACACCAGCAACTGTCCCACGAGCCCAGTTTATCCCAGCTAGAGTGTGCTGGTCTACGTCAGGGCCCCCGCATACAGAGTCACCCACACGCACACAGCGCACAGAAACCCGCAACTCTCCAAAGCTTTATTGATTGCCCAAGGCAGACAGTCACTGACACTACAGACAGAGGCAAAGACACACCCAGGAGCCCGACACGTGAAAAGGCACAGGTCCCTGAAAGACCACGGGCCCTGACTTGTCCCACCCGCTCCCACACAAATACTGTAGCACAAACACATGCCGGCCCAGGGTGTGGGCAGAGCAGAGACTCCTCCCCACCCTGAGCGTCAGCGTCTGTGCCTTGGGGTCAGAGAGTCCAAGTGGCCCCATGACAACTGCCAGATGAGCCCATGTGTCCTGTGCCCTATCCCCTGACCCTCAGCTCTAGGGAGAAAACCACCAGCTCTTTTACTGGGAGCCCCCAGATGGAGGGAAAAGATCCCCCTCACCACCACCACCCCCGCTCCACCCTGGGAGCCCCTGTCTGAAGCCACGTCCTCTGGAATCCCTGGACAAAAGAGGCACTGTCCTGCTCAGATGAGCTCCTGTCTGATGGAGGCCATATCTCTCTCCCAGGCAGCTCTGGACACCACAGATGGACGGACGCACACACACGCATACGCATGCAGGTGTGAGAGAGCATGTGGCAGCTCCTGGGGGGTTCTCAAGGGCCTCCTGATGGAGGTGAGCCTGGGACCTGACTTTGGAGCCCACGAAGAAGTGGGGGAGGGAGTGTGCTGAAGAGAGAGCCTCCTTTTCTTACCCCAGACCCCGCCCCTCATCCAGCAGTTTCTGCTCCCCCCAGGGCCCCAGGGGCCAGCCAGGCCCCACAGCCCCAGCAGCCCAAGCAGTGAGCAGAGGAGGAGAGCGGATATTTTTAGCTTCTCTGCCACTGACATTTCGCAGCAGGCGACCTGGGGTGAAGCTGAGTGAGTGCTGAAGGCTGGGAGCAGCCGACAGCGCCTTCCCGCCCCCATGCACACGCACACACAACTATGCACACACACAGCCCTGTCCCCCAACACCGCCGTGCTCACATGAGGGCCGCAGCTTCAAGCCCACAGTCACACACCTAGATACACACGTGTGCACCTATGCACACACTTGGTTCACAGGCCTAAGACCTCACACACCTAGACACAACACGTGTCTATTCACACACCCAGATACACACACAGTTCATACCTAGAACCCACTTCCCACACCTGGCTAAGTGTACACACACTCCTTTGTCATTCAGTCAAGAAGGCAGTTCTGGTGACGACTGAGTTTTGGCACTCTTCTAAACGCCAGGGAGACTGTGAGCGAATTCAGCAAAAATTCTCCATCCCTCGCGGAGTTTATGTTATGTTCCCGTGAGGGAAGTAGGAAGTTTGACAACAAACAAAAAACAAATAAGCAAAGTATTGCTTCAGGAACCACATGTATAACCCAATCCCCCAAAATATACAACCGTACATGTGAATGGCTCCCTAACATTCGCTCCCTGACAAATACACACAACAGCACACACAGCCCGTGGCCAAGACTCACACAGACAACTCCACACTTACCTCACAGCAGTCACCAACACGCACACTCTGCCACACACATCTGCAGTTACACGCTTCACAAACACTCATGCAACTCGAACACCTGACACAGGGCACAAACGTAGCCACACACACAGTGTGCAGAGCTGGACACGTTCTCCTTACCCACCTACGTGGAATAGAGCCTCCACAAGAGCCCATAAGTGCACAACTATGCCCCCCCCACACACACACACGTGCACACCATTCCTTCAGGTCAAATTTCTCCCTCTGCCTATTGCTAACATACACATGCACACATTCCCATAATCCTGCTCCAACCCAGTGAAGTCCAGGTCTGCTTGCCACACGCTCATGGGTAAACACAGGGACTCCTGGCACACTCACGACTCAGACACAGACACACCCCACCTGCACACTCTAAAGAGGCTGCATACCGTAAGTTAACATAGACCCGATCTCCCACCCACAGTCCCTCCCTCATTTCTCAGGAGGTGAGTGTGGTCACTGCAGATCACACATGTACCCAGAACACCTCCAAGACTCTGATCCTGCTGTCTCCGCACCAGTCCCCAAGGGGCTCAGCGTTTGTCCCTGGTGCCCAGGCTAGAGGTGGAGGCAAAGGAGAAGCAATGCTTCTCAGATCTACCCCCTGCTCCCTCCTTCCATGTCCCTCCCCTCCTTCCTTGCTCCTTGAGTTTCTTTCCTTCTACTTCTCCATCTCCCCATCCCACCTCCCCAGTAGTCCTTGGCCCAAAACCAAATTTTCTTCTCTTCCAGGTTCTGCTGCCCTAGAAGACAATTTTTTTAAAAAAAGGCAAAAAAGCAAGAGTCATTGTCAAATCCTGAAGTCCTGGGAGGAAGAAAGAAAGAATGTGCCAAGGGAAGGAAGGATAGGACCAACCGGCCCATGGGCTAGCATGCACAGCTGGGAGAAGCAGCCCTGTGCGTTCCCGGGTCTGCTGTGTTACCCTGGGTCAGTGGCTATTCCTCTCTGGGTCTCCCTTCTGCCTCTGTACAAAGAAGGAGTTGCAGGGGATGATTCTGAGGCAGTGAGATTCTCAGAGGCACTCAGTGGCGGTATAAATAGGGAGAAGGCCTGGAGCCTTGGGAGTCTGATTAGAGCAAAGAAAGCCCCCTCCCCAGAGCTCCCCAACCAGAGCAGCCTCCTCCTTCAGGGCCTGGTTTCTGAGAGGCCAACAGCACCCCCTGCCCCCCCAACACATATAAACACATGAGCACCCCTCAACCCTTGGCCATGTCCTCTGCCCTCTCTGGACCTTTGGCATCCAGGCTTGTGTATCTGGGGCTCACATTTGGGCTCTGTGCCGGTGAGCCAGTCTATGTGTGCACTGTCTGTCTGTCTGTCTGGTTGCCAGCAGCCTTCAGGCGCCAGGAGGGGAGGCAGCAGTCGGGGAGGTGGGGGTGGGGAAGGAGGTAGCGTTGACAAGTTCCAATGTCTGGCTTTCCCTCCTGGAAACCCCGAGCTGGGGCTGGCCCCCCCTTCCCTTCCTGTCTCTCTCGCTCAAGCACGTCCCTTCTAAGAGCCCCTCTCTGCAGACACCCCCAGTGGAACCAAGCCCAGATCTGCTGCCAAGAAGGCCGACATTTCTTAGACTTGCCACGTTAAAGGGGCCTGCACAGGCACGCACTCCAATCCCCCCTCCGTGTCCTCCTCCCGTGCACATTCAGACGACCCGAAACACACAAAGACACGGTTGGACACAGCGGCCACCTGTGCACACAGGAGGTAGCACGTGGAGCACATCTGACCCCGGGCTCCCAGACAAGTACAAACACAGCCACGTCCTCCCCCTCCTTCCCGCACTCAGCTTACCACCGACTCAGAAGCACACACGGTTCCCAGCACACGGTGCTCACAGACACTCACAAACATGATCACACACAGGGCCTCGTTGTACAGAGAAACCAGTGCAAACCCATAGCATATTGTCTCCCTGCACAGCACCCACAGCCGCCGCCGCCGCCACCGTGCCCACCACCGCCATCGCCACCCCAGGCAGACGCAGCCCAGCGGCATGACGTCTGTGCCCGGTACACGCAGCCCAGCATGTCAGTCCCACACAGCAGCAATCCCCTGCCTCGCTTTAGGTAACCGCTCTGACAAAGGCCACTGGGTGCAGAGATACCGCAGAGCCACACCAGGGACATTTGGAGGAGCCCACATAGTCATGGACACATGCACACACTCACAACTACGTGCGGCTTCCTCTGGGCACGCACAGCCACTGCCCCCTGGGCACAGGCAGATGAGCTTCGACTCACAATTGTGTCATTAACCTCTTGTTGACAACAACAAATTCGCAGGGGCCCCAAACACACCCAGACAGGACGTGCGTGAACTCAGGCACACGTACTGACCCTTCAGCCCACACACGGATTCCTCGTCACTCACAGTTGGCTTCCACGTGCACACACTGCTAGACACAGCATCTCTGGGAACACAGGCATGTGTTCAGACTCAGAACACATGTAGCTTCTCCTGGTGCTTACACAGACACACAGTGACCCCCTGTGTACGCACGAGCCAGCACAAACACACACACACACACACACGGCAGCATCTGTGCACACCGAGGCAAACCCAGACTCACAAATCACCCCCACATGCTCTTCTCTGTGTACGAAAGTATGCGTGCTCCCCACCAGACAGACCCAGCTCTCTGAACTTCACACAAGGACCCTCCAGCCCTCTGGCTCCCCACCCTAGGCTCCTGACTCCCTCCCTTGGCTGGTGAGGGTGAAGAAGGACCAAGAAGGACCGGGAAGGCTTGGGGGCTGGCTCGGCCCTTGTTCCCTCCCTCTGCCGGCTGGCTCGCTCCCTCCTGTCTGGCAGAGTCGGCCAACCCAGCCCCGGCTCCAGCAGCCCTGGCTGTTCTGGGCAAACTCTCGGCGGGTTGGTCTCGGCTGATGCCGCCACCGCCGCCGCCGCAGCAGCAGCAGCAGCAGGGGCGAGAAGGGTGCAGGCGGCTGCCAACGTGGCAGACGGCGGGCAGGGCGGCAGGAAGGAAGCTGGGCCTGTTCTGCGCCCACTCACTGGGGGAGACAAAACCAAGGGGGCTGGATGAGCAAGCGATGCAGCTGGGCAGGGGGACCCTGTGCCCAGCCTGGGCTCTGGGCCCACACTGGCCCCAGATTCACTGGGTGACCTTGGGCAGCTTGCTCCCCCTCTCTGGTCCTGTTTCCTCCTTCAGTGAATAGTCTGGACTGGACACTTCTTTCATCTCTCAGACCTTGTATCCAATTCATCGCAGCAGGGAGCTCGTAGGAGGGAGACTGAGTTCACTCTATGGCCTCAGGCAGGTCCCTCCCCACCTCAGAAACTTAGCCTTTCAGTCCAACAGTAAAAATTCCTGAAATCTATACAGTTCTCACTGTTGACAAACCATTTTCATGCTACAAAGGTAGTACCATTTTACAGATAAGCAAACTAAAGTTCAGAAAGGCCAAATGATGCACCCAAGGCTCCCTAGCAAGTGACTGGCAGAGCTGGGACAGGAGCTGGCCTTAGGAGTTTGCCTCTAAGGATCAAGGCTGCTTCCTCATCTTTCAGTCATCCCACACCCCCACCGGTATCTGGGCTGGCCCCCCTGAGGCTCCCCACCTCCCAGCCCTGGACCCCACCAGCGCCACCTGGTTCTGCCCTGGGGAGTAAGGGTTCAAAGGCCAGACAGGCCTCCCACCAGCATTCCAGCTGCCACTGGGAACACAGCTGTCAGCAGGGCCAAGAGAGCCAAAAGCCGCCTCCTAAGCAGACCCACATAATTGGTACATTGTCAACTCAAAAACGGAGATGCTGTGGGATCCTGGGCAAGCCACAGTCCTCTCTGGGCCTTAGTTTCTTCATCTGGCCACGGTCGATTGGACTAAAAGAGTTCCAGGGGCCCTTTTGGCTTGGACGGTTGCCCAGGGAGTGACCAAGGAGAAACACAGTGGGGAGAGGCAGCTGTACCGAGGTCCCCGGTAGGCCATGGGTGTGTCTCAGGTGTCTGGTCCCAAGAATCTGGCCTCTGCCTCACTTGTAGGCTGTGTTCACATCTGAGTCCTCTCTGAAGTCCCACTCAGACAGTGTTTGCAAGATGGATGCATGGGCAGACAAGTGGACAAACAAAGGTATGAAAGACAGAAGCCCTCAACCAGTGTCCTAGGGCAAAGCACCCCCTGAGGAGGAAAGAGGACAAAAGGGGAGGCTCTCAGACTACCTACCTCCTTTGTTTATTGGACAAACCTCTCTTGAAGGTCACTCTGCCCCACCCTGCAGAGTGGGGAGGACAAATGTGGGGCAGCTAGAGGAGGGTGGTCAATGCGGAGGGAGCAGTCCCCTGGCTTGTGGAGGAGGCTCCTGGCTCATCTGGGAGGGGGAAGAAAAGCCTCGAGGAGGAGTGAGGAATCGAGGTGTTGAGCGCAGGCTTCCAGGAGCAGTCGGAGCAAGCCCTGGGAAGGGAGTGCGCTCCAGTATGTGTCCAAGTGGGTGCAATTACCCTCCCATTTTGCGGATGGGGAAATCAATTCTCCGGAGCAGAGGGACAGAGCCAGGCAGTATGTCCAGGCCCGCCTGACTGCAAAGCCAGTGTTTTTTTGTGCTATGCCACGCTGCCTCCCGAAGGAGTGAATTGCTAATGGTGGCATTTCAGATTTCAGATGTAGTGACAGCAAACTAGGGAAGAGGTTCTGGACAGATGGTTCCCAATCGGGTCCCTGCCTCGGGCTAGCAGAGCAGAGGGTTGTCAGGGCAAGCGAAGCGCCCGCCCCTCCATTCCTCTTGTGTGTGGGATGCAAACGGGTCCCCCCACACACACTCTGCTCACCATCCCCCTCCAGCCCTTTGGCCCTGCCGGGGTGACCTGCATGAGCTCAGCTTCCCAGCAGCCCTGCGGAGGAGTCAGCCGGGGCAGAGGCTGCCTCTGCCCTCTCACGGCTTGGCAGTGCCAAGGGAGGCGGGGCCGGGGAGGGGCGGGGGAGGGGGAGCCTTGCCGCCACCAGACCTCTGGTCCTGTCCCCCAAGTCAGGCGCCCCTGGGGTTTGCTGCAGAGGCCCAGCCTGGGACAGGTGGTGCGGGGCTGGGACATGCCGGTCAGGCCTGTCCCCGTTGCTGCAGCCTTGTTGAGCTGCCATTAACAAGTGGCCGGAGGTTGCCGTGTCTCCATGGAGACCAGACAGTCAGTGCGGCTCCGGGGTGAGGGCCGTGATTAGTGAGTGTCAGCTTTGCCAGCTCTGCTCTTCCCACCGCCCGCTGCTGGGCTCAGAGACAACAGGCCTGGCCCCGGGGGTGGGGGGGGTGGGGAAGCACTCCCAAGCCCGGGCCCAGGTGCTGTGTCTTTGTCTCCCCCAGTGGCTCCTCAATTCCCCCTGCCTTCCCTCCCAATCAATCTTCCACACAGCCCCCAGGGGGGAGGCTTCTAAAACACCAGCTGAATCCTGACCTGGCCTTCCTTAAGAACTTTCCATGGCTCCTCATTCCCTCCAGGCCAAGAGTCAAATTCCTTCTCGCAGCCTTCAAGGCCTTCATTCATTCATTTCTTCATTCGCTTGCTCATTCCTGCAACAAATCTGGTTTGGCCCATCTGCTATGTGCCCGAGAGACAGCCAGGTAAGCCAGCAAGATCCCTGCCGTCCTGAAACTTCCAATCTAGTGAGGAAGACACACTCTAGACAAAATACAAATCAATAGATACTTGATTACAAGCATGGCAAGGACTGGGAAGAAATGGAGAAGATGTGCGGGCAGAGATTAATGCAGAGGGGGCTGGCCTACCTAGGACGGTCAGCGTGACTTCCTGTGAGGGAAGCGATCCACCAGTGGGGACACAGGGAGGAAGAGCTTTCCAGGGAAGAGCCTGGGCCAGCACCCCAGTCTCTCGCCCGGGCCTGCTCCTCTCCCCACTCCCACCCCCATGTTTCCTTTCTTTTTTTTTTTTTTAAGGTTTTTCTCTCTCATTGAGAGAGAATGAGTGAGGTGGGGAGGAGCAGAGGTAGAGGGAGCAGCATAGTCCCCGCTGAGCAGGGAGTTGAGCAGGGAGCCTGATGCAGGGTTCAATCCCAGGACCCCGGGATTATGACCTGAGCTCAAAGCAGATGTTTATCCCACAGGCGTTCCCCCCACCTCCCCGCCATGTTTCCTGTCTTGGTTAAAGCATCAGGCTTACTCAAGGAAGAGACCTGCAAGTTAGGGCCAATTTTGTTTCCCCACTCCTACACCACCGCCTCCACCATGCTCCCCTCTCATCAGTCCCATGTCCTGTCAACTCTACCACCTTCCGCTGGTCTTCTCTCTCCTCCTTGCTACTTCGGACCCCATCCTTTTCACCCCAATCACACCTGCCTCCTAAGGAGCTTATCCATTCACTGGCTAGTTCCTTTGTCGCTCTGATCATGCATTGAGCGCCCCCTATGTGCTGGGCCTGAGGCTGGGCCTTGCAGATGCACCGGTGAGCAGGAAGCACACAGTCCCTGAGTCTCGTCCAGGAGACGGGCAAGTCCACAGCAGTAGGAGTAGGAGGACCTAATCTGGGACAGGGGTGCCTAGAAGAGCTTTCCAAGAGAAAGTGGCTAAACGGAGACCTGAGGGAGGGTGAGGAATTTGCTGCAGAAAGAGAAGGGGAAGGTAGCCCACGCGGAGGAAAGAGCACGTGGGCAGGCCACGTAGGCAGGCAGAAGTAAGAGAGTCAGAGTCTCCTGTGCAGGCTGGAGGGAGCCACTGGGGGACTTGAACCCACAGGGGTGCACCCTCAGATTTGCTATCCATTTCACTCCATAAGCTTTGGCTAGAATCATCTTTCTATAGTTGGCACAACCATGCCCCTTCCCAGCTCTTAAAATCCTGCTCTGTCCACAGTCTTTTAAAGTCCAAACCTTGGGGGCACCTGGGTGGCTCAGTGAGTTAAAGCCTCTGCCTTCAGCTCAGGTCATGGTCCCAGCAGGGAGCCTGCTTCCCTTCCTCTCTCTGCCTGCCTCTCTGCCTACTTGTGATCTGTCAAATAAATAAATAAAATCTTTTTAAAACTAACTAAATAAATAAATAAAAATAAAATAAAGTCCAAACCTTGAGGAGCAAGTCACATGAGGCTCTTGAAACCCTCACTCCGGCCTCAACTCCTCCTATCGCTTCTCCTGCCACTCCTCCTGCCGGCAGACTCTGCTCAGCCACACCCGAACAGGTCAGATCCTTTCCTGGCTCTGGGCCTTTGTCCTTGGAGTCCTTGTCCTTTGTCCTTGGAGTGCTCCCCTCTCCGAACGAACGCCCTCCCCCACTTCTCCAGGTGAAGTCTTCATACTTTGGAGACCCAACCCAGATGGGCCTCCTCCCCAAAGACTCTCCTGACCCCTGTCCCCAGCAAGAGTAAGTTTCTCCTCTTGACCCCCATCACTTAATGACAGAGAGCTAATATTCAGTGGATGCTGTTTCCTCTCTGTTAGGCTTTACAGAAGTACTTCATGCTCACGATATTCTTTAGGAACGTGTCTTATCATCAGCCCCGTTTTACTCATGTGAAACTGGGGCTCAGAAACTTGAAGGGACTAACCTAGTTTCCAAAGTGACAGAGCAGGGACTCAACCCCAGGCGGCTGACTGCCACAGCTCATGTGCTTAATCCCTAGGCCCCCTCACCCTCTAATAAGGTTTTCTAGCAACGTACGTGCCTCCCTGAGCAAACTAGCAGCACGTGGAGGTCAGCGTCCAAGTCCAATTCATCTAGGCTCCCCGGGATCCAGCATATGGCTCTACGCACAGGAACAGGTTCAAATGTGTGTAGAGCGAATAAAAAATGAGCTAGAAGGCTACTATAGGGTTGCACTCTGGGCACACAGACAGCTTTCCTTTTTCTTTTCTTTCTTCCCTCTTTTTTTTTTTTAAGATTTATTTATTTATTTTGGAGAGAAAGAGAAAAGAGAAAGAGAAAGAGGGACAGAGGGAGAGGAGAGAGAATCTCAAGCAGATTCCCTCCTGAGACCATGACCCAAGTCTAAACCAAGAGTCAGACATTCAATCGACTGAGCCACCCAGGCGCCCCCAAAGACAGCTTTCTGAGGATGGGTTAGACCCCCTCCATCCTGTGTGGGTCTGGTCATCATCCTGGGATAGACACTGAGCCCAGTCCAGCACCTAGCTCCTGGCCCAAAGCCAATAAGGGTCTGCTGGTGACCTCGAGATTCCCATCCCTTAGGGGACAGCCCCTTTGGAATCAGATGGATCCAGGTCTGAATCTCAGCTCTGTTTTTTGTTTTTTGTTTTTTTTTTTAAGATTTTATTTATTTATTTGACAGAGAGAGACACAGCAAGAGAGGGAACACAGCTGGGGAGCAGCAGAGAGAGAGGGAGAAGCAGGCTTCTTGCCGAGCAAGGAACCCTATGCAGGGCTCAATCCCAGGACTCTGGGATCATGACCTGAGCCGAAGGCATATGCTTAACGACTGAGCCACCCAGATGCCCCACATATAGCTGTGTTACCCCAAACAAATGGCTTACCTCTCTGAGTCTCAGTTCCTTCATCTTCAAAATGGGCTCAGTAGTGCCACTTTTATTTTAATTTTTTTAAGATTTCATTTATTTATTTGAGAGAGAGAGAGAGAGAGACAGCACGAAGGGGGGAAGTTCAGAGGGAGAAGAAGACTCCCCATGGAGCTGGACCCTGATGCGAGACTCAATCCCGCAACTCCGGGATCATGACCTGAGCCGAAGGCAGTTGCTTAACTACTGAGCCACCCAGGTGCAGCAGTGGCTGCTTTTAAATGTTGGTGGTGAAGATAATGAATGGCAGCCTTTCTTATTATTCCCCACATGTCTACTACGTGCTGTGCTGGGCTTTGTTGTTTATTCTTGAGTAGTGTGACCCTTAAGCCAGGCAAATGGGGAGGCGGGAGCCCCTGCATTTCAGAGCCCACTCTGGCCCTCCTCTGCTGGGCCCTTCCCTGTGGAGCCAGGAGTCAGAGAGGGCAAGAGGCCACACCCACCTCTACCCACTTCTAGACCATCTCTGGGTTCCCAGATCCCATAATCCTTTGAGCTAGCTTCCCAGGGCCTGGATCGGTCCTTGCTGAATCCAAACCTCATTGCCAGTGTAGATTTCCAGGGCTGAGGGGTGACCAAGGGACAGCTGGTTGCTGGGAGTGGGTGAGTAGACCTTGAACTTGCTGGGGGTAGAGCATGGATAGAGTGAGGAGAAGAAGGGCCTCTGGTACACTCTTATTAGGGACCAGCTTGTCCTTACTGATCTTTACAAATGTCCCCAAAGGAAGGAATTCCTGGTGCCATTGTAGAGAAGAAGAAACTGAGGCTTAGACTGGAGGAATGACTCCAAAGCCTGTTCATTGGCTTGGCCCTGAGGCGGCCATGCTTTATGTCTCTCATCTCACTTCATCCTCATGACAACCTTCTGATAAAGCAATATTGGCATCCCACATTACAGATGAGGAAACCAGGGCACAGAAGGATTAGGGGACTTGTCTGAAGCCATGCAGCTTGGAAGTGGCAGAGCTGGGGGTTGAATCTTGGCAGTCCAGCTCTTAACGTTGAGCTCTTCTATCTTACCATTACCAGAGTTCTTTTTTTTTTTTTTTTTTTAAAGATTTTATTTTATTTGACAGACAGAGATCACAAATAGGCAGAGAGGCAGGCAGAGAGAGAGAGAGGAGGAAGCAGGCTCCCTGCTGAGCAGAGAGCCCGATGCGGGACTCGATCCCAGGACCCTGAGATCATGACCTGAGCCGAAGGCAGCGGCTTAACCCACTGAGCCACCCAGGCGCCTCACCATTACCAGAGTTCTAATTGGCTTCCTTAACTTGGCTGGCCACCACTCTGCCTCAGTTATCTGTCTGAGGAATGGGTATGGTAAAAATGCCTCCCACCTCCAGGCCATAAAGCCAGGAAGAGGCAGAGATGGGATCCAGGCTGAAGTGGGGCCATATGGCAGCTGCTGGGGGAGTGGGGCTTACCTCTGCTCCTCACCCCCCTGCCCTGCAGGCCCAGGATAGCTGAGCAGGGCCCTGGGGGCGGCTCAGAGAGAGGCCCCTCTGGCTTGGGCTCACTACTGTGCCCTCCCTCCCAGCCTGTGGCCAGAGAACACGGAGTTTTCTCAGGGCCAGAGGCAGAGAAGGCAGCCCCCCTCTTCCTCTCCAAAGCCCAGCTGTGGGGCGGCTGCCCAAGCTCCCACCAGCCCCGCCTCTCCTACTCCCCAGCCAAGTTGCTGCTCTGTGGTCACCTGGACCCAATTTCCTCCTTCCTGCCTCCTCCCATCTCTGGGAAGCGCCCCTGGGCTGCCCTGCCAATTTTCAAAGTCTTCTCCCCCAGGAAGCCTTCTCTGTCTTCCCCCCACCCCCACTCCCAGGTCTCCTACCCCTACTTGGAACACTCCAGCTCCTCTCCCTTCAGCCCCACACACAGAGAATCATCTGGACCATGAGCCCATTTTCCATTTGGTTCCTGGCTGAACATTGGGTCTCCTTGGCCAGACTGCAAGTTCTCTTCCCCAAGGCCGTTATCACATCGTGTGCTTCCCTCTACCCCCACAGTGCCAGGTAGGGAGGAGCCCAGGGCCAGAGTGGTCCATACCCTAGGAGCTGAACCTTGGTGCTCAGATACCTGAAACCAGCATCACTGTTAAGCTTTTGAGATCTAAGTACCCCTCCTCTTAGGTGAAGAAACCCTGAAGGTGTAGGGAGGAGAAGGGACTTGCCCAAGGTCACCCAGAGGCCAGGCCAGTACTCAAACCCAGGTCTTCTGGCTCTCAGGTGCAGGTTTCTGACACTCGACCTGACCTGAAGCAAGTTTCTAATCCTCCCGGGGTCCTCATTTTCAGGCAGGAGACCAAAAGAGTTCCCAACGATGTATTATCAGAACCTGGGGCGTTAATTCTGCCTCACATGCCAGATCTGGAAAAGTCCCAAATCCAAGCTCTATCTACCTTCATTTCATAAACAAGCAAACTGAGACCCCAATAGCAGAAGGGACCTCCTCAAGGTCACACCAAGTTGGGGCTGGAGTCAAGACTGGATTCTATGTCAAGTTCTTTGAAGAAAAATTAAGTATCACCAACTAATCCATTGATTCCACAAAGGGGTTGTGTGTGTGTGTGTGTGTGTGTGTGTGTGTGTGTATTTTGAGAGTCTAATAATGCTAGGCTCTATGCCGGTTGCTAAGAATATAAGGGTAAAAAAGACAGTCAAAGCTGGTAGGAATATGAGGGGGCTCCTGGGCAGGAAATGTTCTGCATCTTGATCTGGGTACATGCTACATCGGTGTGTTCAGTTTGTGAAAATTCATTGAGCTGTACGTTTTGGTATGTGCACTCTTCTGAACGTATATTTCAAATAAAATTTTTTTAAAGATTTTATTTATTCATTTGAGACAGATACAGAGAGAAAGAGAGAGAGCACAAGCAATGGGAGAGGTAGAGGGAGAGGGAGAAGCAGACTCTTCTCAGAGCAGGGAGTCTTATGTGGGACTTGATCCCAGGACCTGGAGATCATGACCTGAGCTGAAGGCAGATGCCCAACCATCTGAGCCGCCCAGGTGCCCCTAAAAACATTAAAAAAAAAAAACAGTCACAAGCATTGAGTTTACAGAGCTAAAGTATAGTAGAGGAGGTGAGATGTTAACTAATTACACCAATAATTGGTTAATTACAATTGTGACAAGCGTGACAATGAAAGTAGAGGGTGCTAAGTGCTGTGGAGTAGCCCTTAGCTCACGTTGGGGTCGTCAGGGAAGGTGTCTCAAAGGAAGGGAGGGATAAGCTGAACTGTACAGAGTGACCAGGAATTTAGAGAACAGGAATGATTCCCAACCCCTACCTTACACCGCCCAAAAATTAATTCAAGATGGGGCGCCTGGCTGGCTCAGCGGTAGAGCGTGCGGCTCTTGATCTTGGGGTCGTGAGTTTGAGCCCACACTGGGTGTAGAGCTTACTTAAAAAAATAAGAATTCAAGATGAATCACAAACCTAAATGTGTTAACACTATAAAACTTCTAGAAGAAGATGTATGGGAATATCTCCATGATCTTGGGATAGGCAAAAATTTCCTAGGGATCAAAAATACTAAACATAAAACAGAATTGTCAGGGGATGAGGAAAAGCATTCAAGACACAGAAAACAATGTGTGAAGGCCCAGAGGAAGGAAGAGGCAAGATATGTTAGAAAAACTGAGAAAAGGCCAGAAGCAAAGGCAGGGGGAGAGTGAAGTGTGGGAGAATCCAAGAGGAGGTAGGGGTCCAAGCCAGGGCCAGGGCGTTATAAGCAGGGTTAGGAACTAGGAGTTTATCCTGACAGTGGTAGGCAGGCAGAGAAGGGTTTTTTTAAGTTTCTTTTTTTCTTTTTTCTTTTCTTTCTTTTTTAATTCAAGTCATCTCTACACCCAATATGGGGCTTGAACTCACGACCCTGAGATCAAGCATCCCATTCCCTTTTGACTAAGCCAGCCCGGGCATCCCAAGAGAAGGGTTTTTAGTAGGGGGAGTGAGAGGAGCAGCAATTGAAACAACAGTTAGGTATAATATGACCATCACCTGGGTTTGCAAAATCAAGAATTACCTTATTTGATGTGCCCAGGACTACAAGATATGGTCTATGTAGAACGACGAATGAAAGGGAACATCCCCCTTTCTCCCTGCTTGGCAACAAGACAAAGCCAGGCCTGGGTTTTGCTTCCTTGCAAATCAAGATGTAGCTTTACAACTTGAAAAGTCACTTAATCCAGGTGCCAGGATGAGGCGGGGTATGGCAGGCGGGGACTTGGGGTGCGAGGCCCTGTCCTGCCAGGCCCAGCCCGGGTCTTAGAAGAGCTGGAGTCTGCCAGCTCCCACCCACACCCCAGCTCTTGCTACAGCCCCACCCACCTCACCCCTGCTCAGCACCTGGACCTACTCATATCTTCTTCCCTCTTTCCCTTCCTTGGAGGACCAAAGGGTCTCACCAGGAAGAGCCCAGAGGTCAGGAGTTTCCTTCACCCCCTCCGCCTGCTACTTCCTGCCACCAGTATCCCCAGCACCAGGCCCCCGCAGACTCCAGCTGTCTCACCACTCAGGCCTTCTCCCTGCAAGGTGGTCACCAAGCCACAGTAACCCCCTTCAATTCAACCAACATTTACTGAGCACCTGCTGTGTGCCGGGCAGGGCCTTAAGGAAAACAGTATTTATTCCTCCTCTCCAGGAAATCTTGGGGTAATGGGGGAAAGAGAGAGCAAAATTTACAAGGGCTTTATAGAAGAGCAAATGCAAGCAAGTATAGAAAGTGAGACTGACTTCACCTGCGGAATAGGGTGTGAATATCAAGGAAAATTTCCTCTAAGAGGTGACATTTGAGCTGGGTCATAAAGAATAAGTAAAACAGACAGAAAGAAATGCTCTTTGTGACAGTGGAGAGTATAAGAATTATAGTGACCATTGTGGATGTCAGATACTGGGCTCAGCCAATACCTTCTGTATTCACTGACTCCTTATAATGACTCTGTGAAGTAGGTATTAGAATATGCCCATTTTCTAGATGCAGTAACTCAAGGCTTAGAGAGGGGTAGTGATTTGCTTACAGACTCTCAAGGCTGTACTGGCAGAACCAAGACTTGAACCCGGGTCTCTCTGCTTCTGTGTTGTTGTTGTTGTTGTTGTTTTTAAAAGATTTTATGTATTTATTTATTTGACAGAGAGAGAGAAGATCACAAGTAGGCAGAGAGGCAGGCAGAGAGGGGGAAGCAGGCTCCCCGCTGAGCAGAGAGCCCAATGTGGGGCTCCATCCCAGGACCCTGAGATCACTACCCGAAGGCAGAGGTTTAACCCACTGAGCCACCAAGGCACCCCTGCTTCCGCGCTCTTTAACATCTACTACATAGAGTGGCTTGAACAGAGGACATGTGGAGGAGGGGGGTGGGGGGAAAACTGGAGGGGTGGAGGCAGGGCTTGGTGGCAGAAGTCTTGGTGAGGAGTATGGACTTTATCCAGAGAGCCGTGAGGCCAGGGAAGGCTCATTAGTGAAGGACGGGGTAAAGAGGGACAGCACCGCACTCAGCTTTCTACACTGAGAGCCCACTTTGAAGGAGGAGAAGTTAGAGATGGAGAAACTGGTAAAGCAGTTGCTACAAAAATCCAAAAGGGGGCCTGGCTGGTTCAGTCAGTAGAGCATGTGCCTCTTGTTCTCCGGGTCATGAGTTCAATCTCCACATTGGGTAGAGAGCTTACTAAAAAAAAAATCCAAGAAAGAGATGAGGGTTGAGAGATGGAGAAGAGGAGGTACACTGAGGAGAAACCAAGCAGAACTTGGGGATGAGATGGAAGGAGTTGTCAAAGATGGCCCACTGGGGCTTCTGGCCCAAGTGTGCCCTCCAGAGGGAAGCCCAATAATTGGTCTTTCACAATTTATTGGGCACCTTGTCCCCCAACCATCGCTCAGCTCCACACTTGGCACCTGCAGAACTCACTCCTGGAAGGTGCTTTGTTTTTCTCCAAAATGTATCTTCCTCATCTGTTTGTGTATTCATTTACAATGAGCACTTACTGTATACTGGCTGTTCTGGGAGCTGGGAAGGAGCCGGGAACAAGCTCAGCCTGCCTTACTCGAGGGGTAATGGTTACAGCCTGGGGTCTGGATTTGAATCCCGGTTCTGCAACTCTGGTTCTCCGTCCTGACGAACCTCCAGCTGGCTGTGAATTTAGGTAAGTCACCGAACCTCTCATTGTCTCAGGTGGCTCATCCATAAGACAGGGGAACGGACAGTCCCTGCCACAGGGACTCAGTGGGCTGGTAAGTGTAAGGTCCCCGGTACTGGGTAAGTATTGGGTGTCAGCTATTACTTGAGTTCACATTGTAGTGGGGAGACAGATCCAATTACACAATTAATTATTTAATTACAACAGTGATAAATACCCTGAAGGAGCAGTGCAGTCTGGAGGTGAGGGAAGGCTCCCTAGAGCGAGGGATGGTCCTGCTGAGCCGAGCTGAGTGAGTTGGGGCTGGCCAGGTGAAGCTCGAGGAAGAAGGGAGGGTCCGGTGAGGCAGAGGGCTGTCTGAGTAGGCAGACCCTCAGGCAGAAGGAGGCGCCGAGAGAGGTCTGTATTTCTGTAACTTTACCTCTTTGGAGCCCCCACATAATGTTGAGAAGTAGGTCAGGCAAATCCTTGGCTCCCATTTTCTAGAAAGGGCACTATGGCCCAGAGAGGGACGGCGACTTAGCTGGTCTGTAACCAAGCCTCTGGGTCGATGTTCTGCCCCCACTGATCCAGGGAGCTGGAGGGGATCAGCCTGAGAAGAGGCCTTTGTCCCCGCGCCCACTGGTGTGGGAGCGGCAGGAGCGGAGGCTGCAGCTGGCCACCAGCGGCTGTGGCGGCCAGAGCTGCATTCCTTCCCCTGCCAACAGAGCAAGTCCAGGCTCATGGCAGGGGCCTGGAACGTTCTTTTTTGTCTTAAAAAAAAAAAGAGAGAGAGAGAGAGAGAAAGAAGGAAAAGAAAAGCACTTTAGTCAACATTAAGTCTTGACTTCAAAGGACACAGCTTCCAACTGTCTCCCCTAACCCTGGGTCTCTCTCTCCCACTCCCTGGGGTAAGGGCCCCGGCAGCCAAGTTTCTGGGAAAGGGAATGAGGACTGGACTTGGAGCCCAAAGACTTTGTGGTGAGCCCTGGCTCAGCCTCCAACTTGCTGTGTGACCTCCAGTAGGTCAACAGCCCTCTCTGGGCCTGAGGGTCCCCAGCCAAACAGGGAAGGGAGGGTTGGATGACATCAGGTGGGGTGGGGAGTCCAGAAACTGGCTCCAGCCAGCTGCAGCAGCTTTGCTGCCCTTCAAGTCTGAGGCACTGGGGCCTCGGGGGTCCGGAAGCTGGGGACAGGCAGCCTTTCATCTCTGCTGGCCCAGGGTCGCTGCAGGTTGGCAGGCCCCACATCCCGAGATCGCGTTTCAGGCTGGAAGGGGCCTTCCTGTGACCTCAGCTGGCCAGCCCTGCCCCTGCCCCCCTCCTCCCCGTTCTCACCAGAGGGAAGCAGGCAGCATCCCGCCCAAGGTCACCGACCAGCAAGTGGCTGTCCTTCGGCCTGCCCTTCCCTCCCACCCGAGCCAGCACCCCCCCAACCCCCCCACCGGCCTCCCACAGTAAAGCCTCAGGTCTCCTGGGCCATTAGGAATCTGCCAGGCGAGGCGTGGTCTTCTTCCTCTCTCTTGTTTCTTGGCTTGTTTTCCCGGTTCTCCAACAGCCGCCTCCTGCAAAAGCCTCCGGGTGCGTGTACAGGAACATTTTTCTTTAAAAAAAAAAAAAAAAAGACAGAGAGAGAGAAAGAGAGAGAGAGAGAGAAATGCAGCCACAGTTTGGGTAAAAAAGCAACCAACTCCTTAATCCTTCCCTGTAACCTCTGGCTCCTCAGACGGGTTGGCTCAGGCCGCTGGGAGGGAAGGCCCTGTTGGGCAGAGGCCTGTCCCTCGCGCCCTCCTCACCCGCCTCTGCTCTCCTTCAGGGTTGGGTCTGACTTCTGGAGCCAGGAGAAGCCAAGCTGCAGGGTTCGGCAGGCCTGGGAAAGCACGGGGGGCTGAAGGGCTTGGCTGGGCCTTTTGCCCCTCTGCCTACTTGGCTGCCTTCTCCGGAGGTTACAAGACGAGGATTTTACACCCCTTGCCCATTGCCTCTGCCCCCATTTTCATTCCTTTATTCTCCTGTCTTAGGAACCTCTGGCCTCTTCACAGCAAAGAGCCTGAATGGCATCTCCCACCTCAGGGCCTCACTGTCCGGCTTGGCTCTCTCTCTCTGCGGGGCCTTCCACGCTCCAAGCCTTTGTCCAGCCAAACCCACTGTCTGGTGCCCATCAGTGTCCCTGCCCGCCAAGCCCTTAATTATCTGCTGCAGCCCCAGCACCTGGGTCAGTGCTTGAAGCCTAGTAGGTACACAGGGTCTCTGGACTGAATGGATTCAAACCGGAAATAGGACTCTAAAAATATTCAGAGTGAGCTCTCCAGAAGGGACCCTGGATTATGATGTATCCCAGTAAAAGCCCTTTTGTGCCTCCAGCTCCCTGAAAATCCAGACCGATTCTCTATTGCCACCTCTTCCCACTTGCCAGCTCTCATCAAAGGATTTCCTTTTTCTCCAAAGTGCCATCTTTCCTTTTGCCTCTGGGCCTTTGCCTGTGAAATTCCCGTTGCTTTCCACACCCCTCTCCACCTCTCACCTGGATGACTCCCTCTGGCCTATCACCCTGTCCGAGCACGTGTTTAGGGCACCAGCAAAGCAGAGACACTAAAAAAATATACATATATTATTTTTTAAAAAATATTATTTTATTTATTGACTTATGGGGGGGTATGAGGTGGGAGGGGCAGGAGGCGAGCAGACTCCTCACTGAGCAGGGTGCCTGCCTCTTGCTGATAGATCCGGGGACCCTGAGATCATGACCTGAGCCGAAGGCAGATGGTTAATCCACTGAACCACCCAGGTGCCCCCAAATATTATTTTTTTTAAAAACTAATTTGACGGGACGCCTGGGTGGCTCAGTTGGTTAAGCAGCTGCCTTCGGCTCAGGTCATGATCCCAGCGTCTTGGGATCGAGTCCCACATTGGGCTCCTTGCTCGGCAGGGAGCCTGCTTCTCCCTCTGCCTCTGCCTGCCATTCTGTCTGCCTGTGCTCGCTCTCTCCCCCTCTCTCTCTCTGATAAATAAATAAAATCTTTAAAAAACAAAACAAAACAAAACTAATCTGATGTTCGGGGCACCTGGGTGGCTCAGTGGGTTAGGGCCTCTGCCTTCGACTCAGGTCATGATCCCGGGGTCCTGGGATCGAGCCTCACATTGGGCTCTCTGCTCAGCAGGGAACCTGCTTCCTCCTCTCTCTCTGCCTGCTTCTCTGCCTACTTGTGATCTCTGTCAAATAAATAAATAAATAAAATAGTAAAAAAAAAAACCAAACCTAATTTGATGTTTGATAATTAAAAAAAACATTTAAAGAGCACTCATGGGAAAAAACAGAACTTTATTGGGGTTTCTTACTCTTATAGTCTATAACACTGATTTTTTTTAATTGTTTTTTTTTTTTTAAGATTTTATTTATTTAATTTGACAGACAGAGATCACAAGTAGGCAGAGAGAGAGGGGAAAGCAGGCTCCCCGTTGAGATGATGTGGGGCTTGATCCCAGGACCCTGGCATCATGACCTGAGCTGAAGGCAGAGGCTTTAACCCACGCCACCCAGGCACCCTGCCAGCACTGTTTTTGTGGCTGGGTGGCAGTAGGTTACATCATGGGGCTCTGCTCTTTAAGTCAGCCTGGACATCAGCACCTCTCCAGGAAGCTTTCACTGACTCCATGACAAGTTTAGTTCTCTTTTAGGTAATCTTAAAGCCCCTCTGGGTTTTTCTTTCTTTCTTCCTTCCTCTTTCTTTCTTTCTTTCTTCCTTTCTTTCTTTCTTTCTTTTTTTAAAAGATTTTATTTATTTATTTGACAGACAAAGATCACAAGTAGGCAGAGAGGCAGGCAGAGAGAGAGGAAGGGAAACAGGCTTCCGGGCGAGCAGAGAGCCCAGTGTGGGGCTTGATCCCAGGACCCTGAGATCATGACCTGAGCTGAAGGCAGTGACTTAACCCACTGAGCCACCCAGGCGCCCCTGGGTTTTTCTTTAATATAGATATTTTTGCTTTACTTGTGGCTTTCTGTCCCCCCCATCCCCCCCAACCCCACCCCACACCAAGTCTGGAACCATCTTCAGGGCCCAATTACTCTCTCTCCACCTCTATACCTGCATCATATACAGTACAGGGTCTGACCCCAAATATATCACTCTCTAACCTTTATTTATCCAGTCCCCTTTGCAGGATCTGCACTACACATCATATTCTTTTTTTTTCTGTTTTCTTTTTTTAAAGATTTTACTTATTTGACAGAGAGAGAGAGCACAAGCAGGCAGAGAGGCAGAGAGGAAGGGAAGCAGATTCCCTGCTGAGCAGAGAGTCCGATGAGGGGCTCGATCCCAGGGCCCTGAGATCATGACCTGAGCCAAAGGCAGAGGCTTAACCCATTGAGCCACCCAGGCGCCCCAATAAATAAAATTTTTAAAAGAAAAAAAAAAAAAAAAAGAACTGTATCTGAGGAACTCCTACTCACCCTTCAAGGTTCCACCCAAATGACCCCTCCTCTATGAACCTGCTCAATCCGTCAGTTGTGTTAGGTTGAGGGTTTTGTGAGCTTACAGCTCCTGCTGCAATTGGTGTCTCCCTCTTTTATGGTAATTTTTATGTACGTAGAGGCACTTCAGTGGCTCCGTCGGTTCAGCCTCTGGTCACAATCCCAGGGTCCTGGGATAGAGTCCCACATTGGGCTCCTTGCTCGGCGGGGAGCCTGTTTTTCCTCTGCCACTCACCCTGCCTATGCTCTCTCTCAAATTAATAAATTTTTAAAAAAAGACTTTATTTATTTATTGACAGAGAGAGAGAGAGATCACAAATAGGCAGAGAGACAGGCAGAGAGGGGAAGCAGGCTCACTGCTGAGCAGAGAGCCCGATGCGGGACTCGATCCCAGACCCTGAGATCATGACCTGAGCTGAAGGCAGAGGCTTAACCCACTAAGCCACCCAGGTGCCCCTCAAATAAATAAATTTTAAAAAATGTATTTAAAAAATTTTTTTATTTTTATTTATTTTTTTAAAGATTTTATTTATTTATTTGAGAGACTGAGATTACAAGTAGGCAGAGAAGCAGGCAAAGAGAGAGGAGGAAGCAGGCTCTCCGCTGAGCAGAAAACCCTATGGGGGAAGGGGGGGCTTGATCCCAGGAGCCTGGGATCATGACCTGAGCCGAAGGCAGAGGCTTTAACCCACTGAGCCACCCAGGTGCCCCAATCTTTTTTTTTTTTTTTAATTTATCTATTTGACAGAGAGAGAGACAGCGAGAGCAAGAACACAAGCAGGGGGAGTGGGCAAAAGAAAGCAGGCTTTTCACCAAGCAGGGAGCTTGAAGTAGGGCTTGATCCCAGGACCCTGAAACAAATTTTTTTTTTTAATGTATCTATTTTCTTCACCACCAGATTGGGAGCTGCTGAAAAACAGAGACTCGGTGGATGGATCACTGGTCCCTAGAGCCCTGGGTTGGGCTGGCCAGAGGAGAGAGCAATGTATGCTTTTTAAAGAAACAACCTGGAGGATGTCATGACGGAGGAAAAATTCAAGCAAGATTTTGAATGTGGGGGAAGAGTAACATGTACTCACTGAGGGCACAGAGTCAGCGCTGATAAAAACAAATCAGAGCAACAATACTCCTGACAGCCAGTACTGAGCGTACCATAGTGTGGTGGGCAGAACGGAGATGAAGCTCTGCCTCTCACTGGCTGTGTGACCTTGGACAAGGTAGATCATCTCTCTGTGCCTCAGTTTCACCATCTATCAAAAGGGGAGATTAAGGGTACCTACCTTACCGAGAATTCAATGAGCGAGTATCTGCAAGGTGCTGAGAGCTGGGCCGGGCCTATGTGGTGCTTGTGAGTTTGCCTTACGGCCTAGCACCTTGGCTGTCCTAGGCATTTTCATCTGGCACCCCACTTAGCCCTCACAGCCGCCTGAAAGGCAGGGCTGTTTGTCCTTTTGCTGAGAAATGAGGTGTGTGGGGGCCAAAGGTTCTTGCTAAGGCCCGGCCAGTCACTGGGTAAGGGACAGGAATGGGATTTGAACCCATGTCTCCTTGGCCTGCCGCCCACCCATGTTCCTTGACTGTGGCACCTGCCTGCAGGAGGAGGGGGAGGAAGAGAAGATGGCACAGTGGGAAGGCAGGGAGGCTTCCCTGAGCGGGGCCTCCGGAGCAGAGAGGCAGGCATTTTTTTTCTAGAGCTTTCATTTCCGTCTGCCTCTTCTGAGCAGGTGAAAAACCCCACAGAGGGCCCTTCATGGAGTCCTCCCCCTTTTCCTCCCCCTCCTGATGCTGCTTCATCCCCCCACGCTGGGAGGGGGGGAGGTCAGGCATGCAGCGTGGGAGATGTAGGGGAGTGGAGTGAGGAGGAAGGGGAGCATCATTCCAGATCCTTTCCCTTCAGCACCCCCCCTCTCCCCATCACAAGCGCTCCGGGAGGAGAGAGCATTCCAGGTGGAAGGAATGGCAAATGCAAAGGCTGTGGATTAAGGATGTGGAGGCGGGGAAAGCCTGTGAGCTTGGCTGGAACTGAGGTTCAGGGCCCCCTGGGATTGCTCAGTGGAGAAGAACTTGTTTGACGAGAAGGAGAGAGAGAGAGAGAGAGATGCAGTGGACCTAGCAAGAGTTGATGATTCTAGAGGTAGGGAAGTGGCTGCAGACTGTCCTGGGCTCTGAAAACACTGGTCTCCATCTTCTTCCCCTCAACCAGGGTGGTGAAGATGGGTCACTGTGATTCTTCATGGTCCTTGTGATTTGTTTTTCCCTTAACACACTGGGTTCTGCCAGCTCTGTACCAGGAATTGGTTCATGGCTTTTTATGCATTCCCTCAGTGTTTTTCGCCCCAGCTGTACAATTGGTATTATTCACTCCATTTTATGGATGAGAAAACTGAGGCTCTGCCAGGTTTTATAACTTGCTCAAGGTCACACAGGGTGTAACAGGCAGATCCTGGACTCAAACCCAGGACTTTTTCTAGAGACGGCAATTTTGCCAGCTGTACTGGTTTAGGCTGCTTTCCCCAGGGTGTTTGCCATCCCCATAGCAACAATGAGAGGCCTGCCTGTGCTGACAGCACTTCATAGTTGACGCAGGCCTTGTTCTTTTTGCTCCTCACAACAGCCCTGTAAGCAAGCTGCTATCATCCCTATTTCATAGATAAGGAAACTGAGGCTCAGACAGGGGATGTGACTTGGCCAAGACTGTTGGTCCGGACTCAGGCTCTAAACTTTTTGCTTTCCCTTGCAGTGGAAGAGGGTCTGTTACCTGCTCTAAGCTGCCTCGGAGGGCAGGGAACAAACAGGCAGGGGTTACTTTTCAAAACTGGTGGGAAAGGAACGAGTTTGGCTTTCAGAGCCTAGGACTTGGCTACTGGCAGTGGATAATGTCATCCCTCTGGCGGTGATAACTCCTCGGAACTGCTGGGGTAGAGGAGGGATGGCTTAACCTCAAGTGCAGTTAAGTCCATTCATGTTCAGAGGCTGGGTTCGAATTCCAGCTGTGCCTCCTGCAGACTGGGTGGCCTTGGGCAAGTCATTTAACTTCTTAGTGCTTCTTTTGTCTCATTTGTAAAATGATGGTAATGACAGGACCTCACTCATAGGGCTACTAGGAGGATTTATAAGTTAATGCATGGACAGCACTTAGCATGTGTTTGACACATAGGAAATGCTCCGTGTTAGTGCTTATTAATATGATTTCTCAAGTGTTCAGCACCATCCCCTCAGAAAGCAACTTGTCTATGTCTGTTGCCTAAAAGGAGAAACTATGGCTCTTGTTGTCAGACAATTTTCAAGCAAAAGCTCCAAAATCTTACCTAGGACAGGTGTTAATGCTGATATCAACAATAATAATTATTATTAAATTACTAATAAAGTTAGAGTTAATGACAATAATACTATTAAAGTTAATATTTAACAGCTGCTTACTATGTGCCAATCACTGTGTGAAGTGCTTTGCATTTATTTATTTTTTTTTTAAAGTTTGTTTTTTTGTTTAAAGATTTTATTTATTTATTAATGGGAGAGGAGACAGCATGAGGAGAGAGGTCAGCAGGAGAAGCAGATTCCCTGCTGAGCAGGGAGCCTGATGTGGGACTCGATCAGGACTCCAGGATCATGACCTGAGCCAAAGGCAGTCGCTTAACCAACTGAGCCACCCAGGCGCCCCAGTGCTTTGCATTTATTATCTCATTTAACTTTTACAGTTCCGGGAGATTGAGGCTCACAGAGGCAAAGTCACTTGCTCAAGGTCATACTGCTAGAAAGTGCTATAGTTATGATTTGAACCCAGGCTTGCCTGGTTTCAGTCTCACAAAACAATTACGGTCAGATGACAACCTGCCCAGTGTATGGATGCTTCCATCAGCTCTCTCCCAAACTTATCTGATGGATCTGCTGCCTCAGGCTCACCTCCCTCCATGCTGGGAAGAATGAGCACCTTTTATGGAGGGCCTTCTATGTGCCGGAACACTTTAGACACATTCCACATTGAGTCCTCATTGCCCCCCATGACACTTTATCATTATCCCCATTTCTTAGAAAAGGAGATGAGGTACAGAGAGGTGTGGTGACTGGACAAGGTCTGAAGTGAGATGGCAGAGCCAGGATGCAAACCCTGGGTTGGCCTCAAAGCTTGCATTCAGGGCCTACCAGAAAAGTACACAGACCCTTGGAAATGAGCCTCATTTCAAAGTCAGGTTCCCTCCCCTGTAACACCTCATTTGCTTAGGCCCCCAAATGAGCTCTGTCCTCCCTCCTCATTGCCACCTATTCCAACTGGCCTCGATGCCTTTCTCTTGGCCTGCAATCCTTCTTCCAGAGACCTGCTGCCTGGTTCAGCCCCATTCACCAACTCACCCGGAGATATCACCTCTGCAGGAAGCCTCTTGTGGCCCCACCCCATTCCAACATGCACTCTCATAAACACCTTGTACTTTGCCTTCTCGTTCCTTACCAGTTTCTAACTCTATTTTGATTCATCTGGTCATTTGTTTTATGACTTACTTCCTTACTAAACTCTAAGCTCCATGAGGGTCTGTCTGTTTTGCCCACCATTGTAGCTGTACCACTGGCAGGCTGCCTATCCATAGTCAATGCTTAATAATTTTTAAAAAAAGCTTTTATTATTTATTTGACAGACAGAGATCACAAGTAGGCAGAGAGGCAGGCAGAGAGAGAAGGGGAAGCAGGATCCCTGCTGAGCAGAGAGCCCGATGCTATGCGGGGCTCAATCCCAGGACCCTGAGATTATGACCAGAGCTAAAGGTGGAGGCTTAACCCACTAAGCCACCCAGGCACCCCAATTTTTTTTTTTAAAGTAAACCCTAGGGGTGCCTGGGTGGCTCAGTGGGGTTAAAGCCTCTGCCTTCGGCTCAGGTCATGATCCCAGGGTCCTGGGATGGAGCCCTGCGTCGGGCTCTCTGCTTGGCGGGGAGCCTGCTTCCCTTCCTCTCTCTCTGCCTGCCTCTCTGCCTAATTGTCATCTCTGTCTATCAAATAAATAAATAAATATAAAGTAGACCCTACACCCAACATAGGTCTCGAACTCACTGACTCTAAAATCAAGAGTCATATGCTCTACTGACTGAGCCCCAGCCAGGCACCCCGGTACTTAGTAATTTTTTACCGAATAGATGAATCCTTGAATGAATAGATAAATACCAGGTACTTTTTACACATGACTCATTAATTTCACAATTAACTCACTGAATCCTCACAACTGCCCTGCTGTCCCCATCTTATTTTTAATTTTTATTTTATTTTTTTTAGCTGTGATGTGGATATACATTTTTTTGGCACTGATGTGGAGATATATATATATATATATATATATATACATACATATATGAAAATTTTTAAAGATTTTATTTCTTCATTTGACACGGAGAGCAGGAGCACAAGCAGGAGGGTGACTCGGGCAGAAGGAGGAGGACAAGCAGGTTCCCTGCTGAGCAAGGAGCCCCATGCAGGACTAGATCCCAGAACCCCCAGATCATGACCTGAGCTGAAGGCAGATGCCTAACCAATTGAGCCACCCAGATGCCCTGTTGTCCCCATTTTAGAGAAGACATAAATGAGGCTCAAAAAGCTATAAAGTGGTGGAGCTCGGATTCAATTTCAGGTCAGGCTAACCCAAAGACACTGACTTCTGCACAGCACCTGCTGCCTCCCAGCACCCAACGGCCACAGTCACGATTTAAATAGTCATTGGTTGTCAGACCACATGTCCCAATTTGAGCCCGGAGGTCACTGACTCAGCCAGCACTGAGGCTCTTTCAGCACCATGCACTTGGTGGTCTCCGCCCATTTAAAGGCTTAGCTGGCTCCCCCTCCCATCTTGGCCTCCTTCCTTTCCAGAGAGGGAAAAGGACTAGGAATTACAGCCAAGGCAGCCCTTCTGGGAAAAACAATCCTGTAATGAAAAGAGCCCTGTTCTGAGAGCAAAGAAACCTGGATTTAAGTCTTGGCATGGAGGCTGCCCTGCTGAGGGCCCGCAATGGTGTCACAACCCCTGTGTCCTTGTTTGGGATTCTGTCTGGGTTGCTGACCCACCTGTCATACCCTACTCACCTCCTGATTCCTAGGTCCCTAGAAACAGCTAGGGCCTAGGGTAACCGGAGAGAGGAGAACTGTACTGGCACTCTCACGACACTCCCCGGAATGCTAAAGGGTTGGTGGAAGAACGTCTTTCTCAGGGGACACCAGGCCTGGGAGGAGAAATACAGAAATGGAAGACAAAAGATACAAGTTTGAGTCCTGGGGTTGTTTCATATTCCCTGGGTGACCCAGGGTAAGTCATGGAGTTTTCAGTTTTCTCTCCTGCAAAACGAAGACAATATCCGCCTTACAGAGTTGCTCGAAAGAACTAAATGAGAGATATTCGCTAACTTGTGAATTTGTCAAATGGTATCCAGCTGCAGCCTTTTATAATCAACAAGATTATAAAATAATAATCTTGGGTATATGCATATATATATATATATATATATATATATATATATATATATATATATATATATATATACCCAACTCAGGCGTGTAGCTTCAAAACGCCAGGGACATGAGGCCGGCATGACTACTCTTATTTTGCAGAAGGACAAACTGAGACCCAGATAAGTTCAGGAAGTCGTCTGAGGTCGCAGAATGAGGTGACGCCTGACCAGGGTCTTGCTCACCTGACCCCGGCCTTTCAGAATCGGCTTCCAGTCCTAGGACCCCGGACCTCGCCCCGGAAGAATCGTTTAGCAGCGGGCCAGAGCCTATGACTCACTCTCCCCACCCTACTGTCGGTCGGGCCCGAGACCCGGGCAAAACTATCTGCAACTTGAGGGGTATCTACAGAAAGTTCATGGGTTTGGCCCCTTCCTTCCACCAAAAACCCTGGTTGTTTGAACTCTAACAAGTGAAATCCATATTTCAACACACTCTGTAGGAGTTTTTACACTTTCTTAGGTAGGATTTTCCTACCTTGAATTTAGGAGTTGACTCAGTTTAATCTCCACCCCCACTTCACTTGGTTTGCCCTCTCGCTGTTTACTCCGATTGCGGAAGTAGCTCGGGTGGAGCTCCCCAGACTGTACCCTTGAGTACGTCTTTTGCGTAGCTATTTAACTGGCATTCCACTCGGGCCAATGGAATGCCCGAAAGCCCCAGGAGGGTGGGGCAGAGAGCCAATCAGGGCCGTTGGCGGGGTGTGGCTGTGTCCCAGGGCGGGGAATCGCGTAATGGCGGACGCGGGCCGGGTGAGCGCGGCTGGGGGCGTAGCGCGCTGAGGGGGGTTTGGCTGTGTGGCATCTCCGGAGGCGGCCCACGGGAAGAGACCCCGTGCGGAGAAGGGCGGCTGGTAGGCCTCTCTGTCGCTGAGGGCGACCGCACGAGACCAGGTGAGCAACAAGTCCCCGCGGGCGGGCCCCGCCGTGAGGCGCCGGGCCCGGCCGCGCCGCCACCCCCCCATCCCCTGCCTCGAGCCTCGCGGGGTCCCGGAGGATTGGGTGGCGCACCTTCTGCCGCGGACCGGCAGTGGCCGGGGGAGCGGTCAGCGCGGGGTGGCCTCTTATTCTACACTCCCTTCCCCTGGGGAGGAGGTGTCCTGGAGGTCCCCTCGGAGACTTGGAGGGGCCGGCGAATCTGTGAGGCTGCGAAAGTGCCCCCATCCTGGCCTGGCGCTGGCACTAACTCGCTGTGTGACCTTGGGCAAGTCACTTCCCTCTCTGGGCGTCAGTTTCCCTACTTGTAAAACGAAGGCTTTGCAGGCAGTTGTACATGAGTTGGATCTCAGATGTTCTCGGAGATCTCGGGCAAGTTGTTCTCCAGGCGGAGCTTTAGTTTCCAAAGTGGGGCCATGAAGGAATTGTAGGGCTCTTTGAGATCCGTGGCCTGCTGAGTCGAGGAGTGGCGGAGAGGATTGTGAGTACGTACATGTGTGTATGTACGTATGTGTGTTTGTGTACATGATGGGTCTGCAGGAGATGAGTTGGCTAAGGGGGCTCTTCCATGAAGGCTGGATTGACCCCAGGCTGTAATTAGGTAGACTCTGGTTGTCTTGGTCCTCTAGGGACCTAGAGCCTTTGAGATGGCAGTTTTATACACTGGGGCTCCATAGCATGGGAGGAGAGGAAAGTATCCTTGGAACCTCTTGGGGCAATGATTGAAAGTTAGTCCCCAAACAATTCAGGGGGGTTAGGAGTGGGAGGGGAAGCATTTATGGTGCTCTTACTATGTGCCAGCCCTTGTTTAGGCTTATGTTCTTAATTTTTACAGCTGCTTTTGGGAATTTACACTTAAGGAAACCGAGTTTCAGAGAAATTTAGTAACTTGTCCAAGGTCACACAAAGCTTACCAACCAACTGTAAGGTGGTTTCCTTTGAGAATCATCAGACAAGGGGGAAGTCATTATCCATTTAAAAGAAGTTTGCTGTGTCACAAATGGAGGGAGAGGTCTGGTCCCAGACACTTGAATTGACCTCTGGCATGAAGACAGGCTGGACCTTGAACTCTGGATGGCTAATTATAAGTGCATTCCCTTTTTTCAGTCTGTGAGTTGGAAAGGACTGTTTCTAAATAGTAAAGTTACTTTAAAGTTGTCAGAACCTCAAAGAACTCAGTTTGAATCTTGAATGGGTGGCTTGTAAAAGATCACCAACTGTTGGTGTATAGATTTGACTCTTGGCTCAGAGGGGAGCCAGCCCAGTAACTGTTTCTCCTCCCTAAATTTTCTCTGGATGAGAGAAATTTCCCATTTGTTCAAATTTCTTTGGATTCCTGGAACCAAATGTTCAGTGCCCTGCCTGTGATGCAGCGTAATGTTCCTTCCTTTCTTTGTGTTCCCTGTTATCTGACTTCTAGATGAGTGAAGATTGTGGACCTGGAGTCAGAGACTAGTAGTTAAATATGATAACTTGTAGCCCTTAATTTTTCTAAGCCTCAGCTTTTGGCTAATCAAAATGGTAGGACCGGCATTGTGTATTGTTCTCATATGTCAATGATAGGGAAGAAAATTGGAAGAGGAAGTTGCTGAGAAAGCGGGCGTTTCTTAGCAGTGGAGCCAATATGTATTTCTTTGTTTGAAATTCTAAAACCAGAAAAGCAGCAACTGAAGGAGGAAGGAAGGAAAGAACTGTGAAACTCTTCTTCCAATTCAGATATCTTTAAGAGCTGTTCCTGTTGCTCCCTGTCCAAAGCCCTGCTTTCACAGAAAAAGTTAATTGTAATTTGTTCAAAGTTTAGAAATTGTATTCTAGAATGATACTTTATTTATTTATAATTTTTTTAAAAACTTAACTTATTTGAGATAGAGCACGACCAGAGGGAGTGGCAGGCAGAGGGAGAAGCAGTCTCCCTGCTTAACCAAGGAACCTCATGCATAGGACCCAGGACACTGGGATCATGACCCCCCCCCCCCACCAAGGCAAACGCTTAACTGACTGAGCCACTCAGGCGTCCCTAGAATGATAATTTTAGATATGAAACCCATCGAGATAAATTTCTTAAAAATCAGAACATTTTACTGAGTTTCTTATTTACCAGCGGATGATTCTTTTTCTCAACTTAATTGCCAGTTGCTGTCTTTTGGTCTATATTAACTGTGATTTAAATTAGTGAATTTCAGTCTAAGTAGGATTGATCTAGATACTGGATGATGTAAATATCACCATCACTTGAAAAAATATGTAAGGGTGTGTTTGAGTTTTGCATTTGTTAAAAGTCTTGTTAATGCTTTGTTTTAAGGGATTGTGTATGTGTGAATAGTTGTTAAGTCATTGAATTGATCTGAAGATCTACCTTCATTATCTATATTAGTTACATTTTCTGTATAAGACTTAGTCTTTTTTTTTTTTTTTAAGATTTTATTAATTTATTTGACAGGCAGAGAGGCAGACAGAGAGAGAAGAGGAAGCAGGCCCCCCGCTGAGCAGAGAGCCAGACAGGGGGCTCCATCCAGACCCTGGGATCATGACCCAGGCCAAAGGCAGAGGCTTTTTTTTTTAAAAGATTTTGTTTATTTATTTGAGAGAGAGAGAACATGATGGGGAGAAGAATAGAGGGAGAGGCTGACTCATGGATCTGGGAGCCTGATGCGGGACTCAGTCCCGGGACTCCAGGATCATGACCTGAGCCGAAGGCAGTCGGTTAGCCAGCTGAGACATCCAGGCACCCTATTGGTTACTTCTTAAAAAATTTTTATTTATTATTTTAAAGAGAGAGAGAATGGGGTGGGGGAGTAGAGGGAGAAGAACAAACAGACCCCACGCTGAGTGTGGGGCCTGGCCGTAGGACTTGATCCCACAGACCTGAGATCATGACCAAAGCCGAAACCAAGAGTCAGATGCTTTAACCAGCTGAGCCACCCAGGTACCCCTATATATTGGTTACTTTGTTGCTGGTCCTGGCATGCATTGGGTAGGGTGGAAGAGGACCTAAATTTTTTGGTAAGGTAAATTGACTTTTTTTTTTTTTTAAGTGATGGTGGGGCGGGAAGGGGCAAAGGGAGAGGGAGAGAATCTTAAGCAGGCTCCATGCCTGGCAGAGAATCCAATGCAGGGCTCTGTCTCACAACCCTGAGATCATGACCTGAGCCAAAATCTACATTCTTTTTTTTTTTTTAAAGATTTTATTTATTCATTTGAGAGAGAGAGAGAATGAGAATGAAAGCGAACATGAGAGGAGAGAGGTCAGTGGGAGAAACAGACTCCCTGCCAAACAGGGAGTCCAATGCAGGTCTTGATCCCAGGACTCCAGGATCATGACCTGAGCCAAAGGCAGTCACCTAACCAACTGAGCCACCCAGGTGCCTCAAAGTTAACATTCTTTTTTTTTTTTTTTTTAAAGATTTTATTTATTTATTTGACAGACAGAGATCACAAGTAGGCAGAGAGGCAGGCAGAGAGAGAGAGAGAGGAGGAAGCAGGCTCCTTGCTGAGCAGAGAGCCCGATGTGGGGCTTGATCCCAGGACCCTGGGATCATGACCTGAGCTGAAGGCAGAGGCTTTAACCCACTGAGCCACCCAGGCGCCCCCAAAGTTAACATTCTTAACCAACTGAGATACCCAAGCATTCCAGCAAAATAGCTTTCTAAGATACTGACGCAGTTGGTAGATGTGGACCCATAGTTAGATCATTGCCATTTAGTTGCTAGGCTATGATTTTGTGACTTAGGCAGGATTAGACAGAGTCTGTGTCTGCAGGCAACTGAAAGTTTTATTTCTGAGGTAGTGGTTTTACTTAGTAAGACTGATGAGGGTGACAGTTGCTAAACTGAGAATAGGTGCAAAGTGCAGTAATTGTTTGGGATTTGGGTGGGGGGGTGTTTTTTGTTGACTGAAGAAATGAGTGGTTCTTTATTTGGAAAGAGGCTCATAAGCTGTGAAATAAGATATTTCTGCTCTTCTGAACTGAACAAGATGTCATCTCCTCCATGAAGCCTGCCGAGGGAAAATTGAATGATTCCTTTGTATGTCCTCTCCTTTTTTTTTTTTAATAAAAAGAATTATTTATTTATTTATTTGACAGGCAGAGATCACAAGTAGGCAGAGAGGCAGAGAGAGAGGAGGAAGCAGGCTCCCTGCTGAGCAGAGAGCCCAATGCGGGGATCCATCCCAGGACCGTGGGATCATGACCCAAGCTGAAGGCAGAGGCTTTAACCCACTGAGCCACCCAGACTCTTAATAAAATAAAATAAATAAAATAAAATAAAATCTTAAAAAAATAATAAATATATTAGAGCAGTATAGATAGATAACTGAATTTTTTTTTAAAGATTTTTTTTTTTAATTTATTTTATTTGACAGAGAGCGAGATCACAAGTAGGCAGAGAGGCAGGCAGAGAGAGAGAGGGAAGCAGGCTCCCTGCTGAGCAGAGAGCCCGATGCGATGCGGGGCTTGATCCCAGGACACAGATCATGACCTGAGCTGAAGGCAGCGGCTCAATCCACTGAGCCACCCAGGCGCCCCGATAACTGAATTTTTATACAGATTTATGTAAATTTAGTTTCTACCACTGATTAGTGGAGTAAAGAACTACTAGACTATTACTACCTTGCATAAAAGATTTTCTCAGAAAAGCTCATAGCTGAAAAGTTTAACACCTAGAGAAAAATCAGTATTGGTTTTATAGAAAACTTGCTAGGACTTGTCAGGATTCTTCTTTGATAAATTTTAATGGCCCTGCATTTTTATAATTCTAAAAAAATTATGTTAAGCTAATGGGCATATTTTTCTAAGCTCAGTATTTTTTTGTGATAGGTAGATTGGTCAAGGCAATGGTTCTTGTTCCCTTGGGGCATTCATAAAGTGATTACAAGTTAGTAGTAACATTTGGGGACTTCACTGTCCTTTGACCAATCCTCCACAATATAACATTATAATCATTCATGTCTTAGTCACCATTAAAGTGATGTTGAATGAGTTTTTTCCTGTTCCATTTGAAGTTGTGAATGGTACTCTGGAGAATTCAAATGTATAGTTATGAATGGTATCTCAGAATAGTTACCATTTATGCAAATGAAGCACACTTCTTAACTTAGAAACCAAACAGAATTGAATTAGAAAAGAGAAGAATAGAAACAAGAATTGTTGAATGCTTGCAGAGGAAATAATGTTCAGATATAGAAATATCTCAGAAAAATTTGTTCTTCATGATTTCTACACACCAATAAAGAAAATTAGTTTGAGATTGATGGGAGAGGCTATTAAACTTTGCCTGTAATATTACTTTTCAAGCTGTTTTTCTTTTCTGGTAAAATATGAGAGTCTGAAGCATACTCTGTTAGTTGTAAGATTAATTCCAGTTGAACAGAAGTAAGGTTCTTATTTTTAGAATATAGAAGCCCTTTTGAAAAGAAGCAGTGGTTCAGCTTAGTTCCAATTTGAGTGAATGTGTGTGTATAAGCACACATACACATATACACATGTATATATAATGTGGCTTATAGTGATACTTAAACTTCATAATCGACATAATAAAATAATAATTCTTTTACTCTCAGGTATTCAAAAGTGAGGCATTTTTCTCCCCTGATTATGCCATCATTGTAGCAAGTACTAAAAAGCAGTACAAAATCCTTTCTCTCTCTCTCTTTTAAATTTTTACTTATTTATTTATTTATTTATTTATTTTTTAATGTTTTTTTTAAAGATTTTATTTTTTTATTTGACAGAGAGAGATCACAAGTAGGCAGAGAGGCAGGCAGAGAGAGAGAGGAGGAAGCAGGCTCCCTGTGGAGCAGAGAGCCTGATGCGGGACTCGATCCCAGGACCCTGAGATCATGACCTGAGCCGAAGGCAGTGGCTTAACGCACTGAGCCACCCAGGCGCCCCACTTATTTATTTATTTTTAAAGATTTTTATTTATGTATTTGACAGACAGAGATCACAAGCAGGCAGAGAGGCAGGCAGAGAGAGAGGAGGAAGCAGGCTCCCCGCTGAGCAGAGAGCCCGATATGGGGCTGGATCCCAGCACCCTGGGATCATGACCTGAGCGGAAGGCAGAGGCTTAATCCACTGAGCCACCCAGGCGCCCCTACTTATTTATTTTTGAGAGAAAGAAGCAGACTTCCTGCTGAGGAGGGAGCCTGATGCAGGACTTGATCCCTGGACCCTGGAATCATGACTTTAGCCAAGGCAGACGCTTAACCAGCTGAGCCACCCGGGTGCCCCTGAAATAATATTTTGAGAAGTTGTGTTTAACTACGTAGAAGGAGGTCTTAGGTCATGCCCATTGATGTTCCTTTTTGTTCATAATTGAGAACTCTAAATTTCCCTTTGTAGAATATTGATAGTCTTTAAACAATAGTATTCCTGATACCAAAATCATTTGTGGAATTGTAAGAAGTAGAAGAACAATTTTGTCCCTTTTTACTTTTAAAACTCCTTTAGCATTCATTTGCAATGAAAAATTGCAAAGCACAGTGCTCCTACTTTGGTATATACCATTACAATCACTCCCCAGCACTTAAGATAAGTTATGTTAGTAGCTTCATTTTACAGGTAAACAAGCTCAGAAAGGTTAAGTAACTTCCTTTAAGTCACTCAACTAATAAATGGTAGAGTTGAGTCGAACAGTGTCTTTTATCCCCCTTTTTACTCTACAGCCTCTGTGTATCTATCTATTTGAAGTATAGTTGACACACAATGTTACATTAGTTTCAAGTGCACAGCATAATGATTGGATAACTTCATGCTCACTACAGGTATAACTACCTTCTGTCATCATAACAGGGCTATTGCAGTACAGTTGACTATATTCCCTACCTTGTACCTTTCATCCCTGTAATGTATACATTCCATATCTGGAAGTCTGTATCTCTCACTCCCCTTCACCCATTTTGTCCATCCTCCCAGCCCTCTGTTCTTTATTTTTACTTTGTAATTAATTAATTAATTAATCAGCCTATTTATTTATTTATTATTTGTCAGGGAGGACATATAAGCCGGGGGCGCACACAAGCAGTGGGGAGTGGCAGACAGAGGGCTGAGCAGGGTGCCTGCCCAGGACTCTGAGATTATGCCCTGAGCCAAAAGCAGGCATTTAACCTACTGAGCCACCCAGGCATCCCTATGTTTAATATTTAAAAAAAGATTTTATTTATTTATTTATTTATTTGAGAGAAAGCAGAGCACATGCGTGAAGGCACAGGTGGGGAAGGGCAGAGAGAGAGGGAGAAGCAGGCTCCACATTGAGCACAGAGCCTCAGTGGGGCTTGATCCCAGGACACTGAGATCATGACCTTAGCTGAAATTAAGTCATATGCTTAACTGACTGAGCCACCCACAGGCCTCTGTCCTTTTTTTTTTAGTGAGATTTTTTTCTTTCTTTATTTGAATTTAATCAGATTTTTAATTTAATTTAATTTTTATAAAGATTTTATTTATTTATTTATTTATTTATTTGACAGCCAGAGATCACAAGTAGCCAGAGAGGCAGGCAGAGAGAGAAAGTGGAGAAGCAGGCTCCCTGCTGAGCAGAGAGCCTGATGCGGGGCTCGATCCCAGGATCCTGAGATGATGACCCAAGCTGAGGGCAGAGGCTTAACCCACTGAGTCACCCAGGCGCCCCTTTAATTTTAGTTTTTAAGAAATATTTTATTTTATTTTTATTTGACAGAGAGAAAGCACAAGCAAGGAAGTGGCTGACAGAGGGAGAGGAAGAAGTAGGCTCCTGCAGAGCAGGGGGAGCCCTAAGTGGGACTGGATCCCAGGACCCTCGGATCATGACTTGAGCTGAAGGCAGTCACTTAACCAACTGAGCCACCCAGTCTCCCTAATCAGATTTTTAAAAAAAATATTTTATTTATTTATTTGGCAGAGATCATAAGTAGGTAGAGAGGCAGGCAGAGAGAGAGGCTGAGCAGAGAGCCCGATGTGGGGCTCGATCCGAGGACCATGGGATCATGACCTGAGCTGAAGGCAGAGACTTTAATCCACTGAGCCACCCGGGCGCCCCCCCCAATCAGATTTTTTAATGATACAGTTTACATACTGTGTAATGGGCAGAAGCACAAGTGTATAATTAGATGAGTTTTGACAAGTGTAAACACGTGTAGCCAACACCCCAGTCAAGAGAGAGAACATTTCCATAACCTTCCAGTGTTCCCTCACACATCCTTCCAGTCTCCACTGTCTTAGGGGCAACCACTATTTCTGATTTCTGTTGTTAAAAATTAATTTTGCCTCTTCTTGACTCCTACCATATATGCACTCTTTTGTGTCTGAATTCTCCTGTTCAATCTACAGTTTTTGTGATTCATCCACATTAATGTATGTCAGTATGAACCCAGGGTTTTGATGTGTATCTAGAGTTCTTTCCAACAAACTGCTGCTCCTCTAATTTGCTTAATCTTATATCACATCCTTTTTTTTTTTTTTTTTTTTGCTTTGGTATTTGCATGTAATTTACTTCCCTTTTCTAATGCTTTAGATTTATTTGTTTTTAAAATCTCTGTGAAATTGCAAAAGTAATACGTACTCATTGCAACAAATTACACAGTTAGAAGTGAATAAAGAGTGAAAGTTACATTAGATTTATTTTTATTTATACCTTTTTCAAATGATGAGAATAATGAGTGCTCTTTGTAAAAAGAATTTTTTTAAATTGCCAAATCCAAAAAGTATGAAGCAGAGAATGAGAATCATCCATGATCCTACCAGTTAGCATTTATTTAGCTATTTTTAAAGATGATTTATTTATTTATTTATTTAGTTCTTGACAGAGATCACAAGTAGGCAGAGAGGCAGGCGGGGGTCGGGGGAGCAGGCTCCCTGCTAAGCAGAGAGCCCCATGCAAGGCTCCATTCCAGGACCCTGAGATCATGACCTGAGCCGAAGGCAGAGGCTTAACCCACTGAGCCACCCAGGTGCCCCTATTTATTTATTTTTAAAAATGTTTTATTTATTTGACAGAGCACAAGCAGGGGGAACGGCAGGCAGAGGGAGAAGCAGGCTCCCTGCTGCGTGATCCCAGAAACCTGAGATCATGACCTGAGCCGCAACCAAGAGTCAGACATTTAACCTAACCTACTGAGCCACCTGGCTGTGCAGTACCAGTTAACATTTTGGCATATTTACCTCTTTCTCTGCATTTTGTTTACCATAGCTGAGTCCATAGTTTAGGGTTTTTTAGGTTTCCCTTCTTCATTAGGTTTGTCACATCCACGTTAGTCAGTTTTTGTTGTTTCAGTGTTTATGCTTTTGGCCATCCTAAATTTAAGTAGCTGGCAGTGATCTTGGCTAGGTTGGCCTCATTGGGTTTATTTATTTATTTATTAGATTTTATATATTTGAGAGAGAGAGCGCACCCAAGCTGGGTGGAGGGGAGGGGAAGAGGGAGAAGCAGGCTCTTTTCACCTAGCAGGGAGCCCAAATGGGGGCTCAGTCCAGGTTGCCAAGATCATGACCTAAGCCAAAGGGACTGAGCCACCTAGGTGACCCTATTTATGTATTAATTAATTAATTAATTAATTAATTAAAATTTTTAACTTATTTGAGAGGGAGCGGGAGAGAGAGAGAATAAGCCTTGCATACTAGGAAACAGTATCGTTCTTTGGTTATGAGTGTAGATTCTGCAGTCCATCTGAGTTCAAATGAAGGCTCTTTCACTTACTAGCTCTGTATGAAATCTTGGGTAGTGACTCAGCCTCAGTTTTCTAATGTGTAAAATGGAGACCTGTGAAATTTTTCTATAAAATATAGAACATATCTCAAAGCATGTTAGAAGAATTAAATGACATCATTACTTGGTCCAGTGCTCAGTACTTGTTAACAGTTGTTATAAATTAGGAAATGGCATATTTGGTTGGATACATCATCTGTCTAGCCCCAAATTCTGCTTATGGGAAAGGGATGAAAATGTCACCTTCAAAATTTAGGACTATGTTGTCCAAACTTCATAATTTGTCTTGGGAATTTCTTATGGAAATGTTACCTGTGTATTTATCTAGACTGTGTAAATTATTTTTTCTTATATTCTGTACACCTCATCTGAGTAATGAGTTTTATTACTTTATATGCTGGATTGGGTAGTAAACTATTACCTTTTATTTGTCCCAATAAAAGCAGTAGCTGCTGGGTAGTAAATGTATACTATGTGCCAGACAGTGTGTACATTCCTCCTCACAACAGTCCTTTAAATTAGTTGTTATTTACAGTTGGGAAAAGTGAGGCTGGAAGAAGTTAAGTAGCATGCCCTTAGTCACAGCCAAGCCTCCTGGTACTAGAATTCAAAGCCTTTCTCCCTTCCTTCCTTTCCTTTTCTCTCCCCCCAACTCTTTGTTTTTTTTTTTTTTTTACATAAAATTCCTGATTCTAAAATCTGGGCCTAAAATATAATTTAGTAAACGTTATTGTTTCTTTAGACTTCCGCTTTATAATTTCTAAGGTTTGATGCAGAATCTCTGTTTACCATTTCACACCCTCTTTGTTTTATTTATTTATTTATTAAGACTTTATTTTTATTTATTTGACAGAGAGAGATACACTGAAAGAGGGAACACAAGCAGGGGGAGTGGGAGAGGGAGAAGTAGGCTTCCTGCTGAGCAGAGAGCCCAATGCGGGGCTCGATCCCTGGACCCTGGGATCCTGACCTCAGCCAAAGGCAGATGCTTAACAACTGAGCCACCCAGGTACCCACATTCTCTTTGTTTTATATTAGTGTCCTATCTATCTATAATTTTTTTTAAAGATTTTATTTATTTATTTGACTGACAGAGATTACAAGTAGGCAGAGAGAGATGGAGAAGCAGGCTCCCTGCTGAGCAGAGAGCCCAATGCGGGGCTCCATCCCAGGACCCTGGGATCATGACCAGAGGCTTTAACCCACTAAGCCAGGTGCCCTCTATCTATAATTTAAAAAAAAAAAAAAAAAAAAAAAAACAGATTTTATTTACTTATTTGCCAGAGAGGGAGAGAGAAAGGGAGAGTGCATGCGCAAGCATGGCGGATGGGGGATAGAGCAGCAGGCAGAGGGAGAAGCAGGCTCCCCGCTGAGCAAGGAGCCAGGGGATCATGACCTGAGCTGAAGGCAGATGCTTAACTGACTGAGCCACCCAGGCATTCCTATATATTATTTTTTAAAATCTGTAAGCGTACAGAAGCTCCTCTGGTCTTTTTGGATACCTTTATAGGCCTTCTTTATCTCTTTTACCTTTTTTGTGCAGTGATGACCACAGCTGCACATTCTCTTCTAGGTACAGATACACTTTGGTTTGTACAAGGGCAGGATAATGTGTTCTGTGTTTCCAGAGCTTTTTATAATAACAGCGTTTTGTTGCATTTTGTAGCTGTATTCAGGATAAGCTTAGGGACTCTGAAACCCTTTTCTTATATGTTGTAACAGGTAGCTTTAGAGCTCATCATCTGATAATTATAGTTTGGACTATTTTTCCATTACTGCATTACCTTATTTTTATCTACATGGAAGCTATTTTCCACATTTCTCAACACACAACTTTGTACCATCATACTTCTAGCTACTGCTATAGAGTTATCTGCCAACAAAGAAGATTTTACTGGATAGTTTTCTGAGATAATTTCTAAAAATGTTACTTGGGGGGCGCCTGGGTGGCTCAGTGGGTTAAGCTGCTGCCTTTGGCTCAGGTCATGATCTCAGGGTCCTGGGATCGAGCCCAGCATCGGGCTCTCTGCTCTGGGAAGCCTGCTTCCTCCTCTCTCTCTGCCTGTCTCTCTGCCTACTTGTGATCTCTCTCTGTCAAATAAATAAAATCTTAAAAAAAAATTAAAAAAAAATAAAAATGTTACTTGGGATAAGTTTCAGCATCAATCTCTAGGGGACCCCTTTGTTTATTCATCTTTATCTATAAGGGGCCTATATCCTAACTGTCTTATTCCTGTTTCTAAATGAGTTCTCTGGGGGAAAAAATTGGTTGTTTTTTTGTTGTTTAATTTCATTAAGCAATGTCTACGAACAACCTGCAGCTCAAACACACAACCCCAAGATAGAGTTCCATGCTCTACCAACTGACCCAGCTGCTAGAGCGTGGTACTCTTTTTTGTTCTTTTTGTTTTGTTTTGTTTTGTTTTGTTTTGTTTTTGTTTTAGAGCATGCTGTTCTTGATCTTGGGGTCTTAAGTTTGAGCTCCATGTTGAGGGTAGAGTTTACTTAAAAAAATAAAACATGGATTGCTAAATTGGTTAAGGATCTGCCTTTGGTTCAGGTCATAATCTCAGGGTCATGGGATGGAGCCCCAGCATAGCACAGGCTCCCTGCTCAGCAGGGAGTCTGCTTCTCCAACTCTGCCCCTCCCCTACCTGTGCACGCTTGCTCTCTTGGTCTCTCAAATAAATAAATAAAATCTTTTTTTTTATTATCTTTTTTTTTTTTAAGATTTTATTTATTTATTTGACAGACAGAGATTACAAGTAAGCAGAGGCAGGCAGAGAGAGAGGAGGGGAAGCAGGCTCCCCGCCAAGCAGAGAGCCCGATGCGGGGCTCGATCCCAGGACCTTGGGATCATGACCTGAATTATTAACCCACTTAGCCACCCAGGTGCCCTTAAATAAAATCTTTTAAAAAATAAAAGATAAAAAAATTATTGAGTCTCCTGGCTGGCTCAGGAGCTGGTACATGCAAAAGAATAAAGTTGGAACCCTGCCTTACACTATAAATAAAAATTAACTCAAAATGGATCAAAGGCTTAACTATAAGGTCTAAAAATATGAAAATCTTAGAAGAAAACAGGTGTAAATCTTTACAATCTTAGATTAGGCAGTAGTTTCTTAGATATAACATCTAAAACACAAACCAAGAAAAAATAGATAAATTTCATCAAAATTAAAAATTTTTGTGCTTTATTTATTTTTTAAAGATTTTATTTATTTATTTGACAGAGAGAGAGAGATCACAAGTAGGCAGATAGACAGGCAGAGAGAGAGGAGGAAGCAGGCTTCCCAGAGCAGAGAGCCCGATGCTGGGCTCGATCCCAGGACCCTGAGATCATGACCTGAGCCAAAGGCAGAGGCTTAACCCACTGAGCCACCCAGGCGCCCCTGTGCTTTATCTTTTATTTATTTTAAAAATATTTTATTTTATTTTATTTTATTTTATTTTATTTTATTTTATTTTATTTTTATTTTATTTTATTTTGAGAGAGAGAGCAAGACACGAGAGGAGAGAGGTCAGTAGGAGAAGCAGACTCCCTGCCGAGCAGAGAGCCCGATGTGGGACTCAATCCCAGGACTCCAGAATTATGAACTGAGCTGAAGGCAGTTGCTTAACCAACTGAGCCACCCAGGCAACCAAAACTTTTGTGCTTTAAAGGGCATGATCAGAGCGCTTGGGTGGCTCAGTTAGTTAAGTATACAACTCTTGATTTCAGCTCAGGTCTTGATCTCAGAGTCATGAGTTCAAGCCCAGCATTGGACTCCACACTGGGTGTGGAGCTTACTTTAAAAAAAAAAAAAAAAATCTTGCTTTACTTACTGTAGAGAAAGAGAGAGCAAATGCCAGGGCTGTTGGGGCAGAGGGAGAGAGAGGGAATCTTAAGCAGGCTCCATGGTCAGAACAGAGCCAAACATGGGGCTTGACATGGGACTTGATCCCAGGAGTCTCAAATCATGATCTCAGCTGGAATCAAGAGTCGGATGCTTAACTGACTCAGCCACCCAGGCACCCCGGATGTATTTTTATTAAGTAATTTCTGCACCCGGCAAGGGGCTCTAATTTACAACCCTGAGATGAAGAGTTGCATGCTCCATTGAACGAGCTAGCCAGGCAACTCTGTTCCCCTTTTTCAGTAGTGCTTTGACTACGCTGAATCTCTTGCACTTCCATCTGAATTTAGGCCCAGATTGTCAAATTCTGCAAAAAAAGCAGCTGGAATTTTGATAAGGGTTTCATTGAATCTGCAAATTTGGGGAGTTTATTGCCATCTTAACAATATTAAATCTTCTCATACATTAGTATGGAATGTCCATTTATTTAAGTCTTTAAATTTTTCTGTGTAGTGTAGTTTTTAGCATACAAGTCTTGTCTTTCTTCTGTTAAATTTATTTGTATTTTCTTTTATCTTTTTTTCTTTTAAATCTCAGAACTACCTCAGGTATGGGGATTTGTGAGCATTAAATGGGTGGGCATCATTGTTTTGTTGTTCTTAGTTCTTGGTGTTCTGAGTAATTCTTCTCAAATCTATATCTCTACATTTATACTGAATAGTTAACAGGATCCCTAAAAAACAAAGTTTTTTTTTTTTTTTTCACAGATTTTCTTTCTTTCTTTCTTTTTTTTTTTTTTAAGGTTTTATTTATTTATTTGACAGAGAGAAATCACAAGTAGATGGAGAGGCAGGCAGAGAGAGAGAGAGAGGGAAGCAGGCTCCCTGCCGAGCAGAGAGCCCGATGCGGGACTCGATCTCAGGACCCTGAGATCATGACCTGAGCCAAAGGCAGCGGCTTAACCCACTGAGCCACCCAGGCGCCCCAAAAAGAAAGTTTTTAAAAGATTTTATCTACTTAGGGGTGCCTCAGCTCAGGTCATGATCCCAGAGTCCTGGGTTGGAGCCCCAGCTTGGCACAGGCTTCCTGTTCTGTGGAGAGCCTGCTTTTCTCTCTCCCTCTGCCTGTCACTCTACCTACTTGTATTCTCTCTCTCTGTCAAGTAAAAAACAAACAAACAAAAACTCTTTAAAAAAAAAAGATTTTATTTATTTGAAAGAGATAGCACGAATTAGGGGGAGGGGCAGAGGGACAAGCAGACTCTTTGCTGAACAGGGGAGCCTCATGTGGGACTCAATCCCAGGACCTTGCGATCATGACTTGAATCAGAGTCAACCAACTGAGCTACTGAGGTACCCCAAAAAGGATAAATTTCTAAAAATTTGGTACTTATATCAATGTATTTGTGTATCTCTAGGCTAATCCTCAAGCACTGTTTGGTCATACAGCCTCAGTTACCTGTTTGTTTAAAGCTTGCTTCTAGGGATAAACAGTATATTTTGAGTATATTTGAAAGTATTTGTATTTCATTTCTAAGTATTTTATTCTTTTGTTTTATTTTAGGAGAGAGTGCGTGAGTGGGGGGTGGACACAGAGAGAGAAAGAATCTTTTTTTTAAGGTTTTATTTTATTTATTTGTTAGAGAGAGAGCACACATAAGCAGGGAGAGCAGCAAGCAGAGCAGGCAGAAGGAGAAGCAAGCTCCCTGCTGAGCAAGGAGTCTGACGTGGGTCTCAATCCCAGACCCTGGGATTATGACCTGAGCCAAAGGCAGATACTTAACTGACTCAACCACCCAGGCGTTCCGTTTTTGTTGTTGTTGTTAAAGATTTTATTTATTTATTTGAGAGAGAGTGTGCGAGCAGGTTGAGGGGCAGAGGGAGAAGCAGATTCTCTGCTGAGCAGGGAGCTCAATGTGGGACTCAATCCCAGGACTCCAGGAAAATGACCTGAGCCGAGGGAAGATGCTTAATGGACTGAGCCACCCAGGGGTCCCTCTGAAAGAGAGAATCCTCTTTTTTTTTTTTTTTAAAGATTTTATTTATTTATTTGACAGAGATCACAAATAGGCAGAGAGAGAGAGGAGGAAGCAGGCTCCCTGCTGAGCAGAGGGCCGGATGGGGGACTCGATCCCAGGATGCTGAGATCATGACCTGAGTCGAAGGCAGAGGCTTAACCCACTGAGCCACCCAGGCGCCCTGAAAGAGAGACTCTTAAGCAGGCTCCATGCCCAGCATGGAGCTGGACGCTGGGCTTATCTCACAACCTTGAGATCATGACCAGAGCTGAAATCAGGAGTCAGACATTCAACCTACTGACCCACCCAGGCACCCTAGTATTTTATTCCTTTTGATGCTATTGTAAATGAAATTGTTTTCTTAATTTCATTTTTGGATTGTTAATTGCCAGTGCATAGAAATACAATTGATTTTGTGTATTGATCTTATATTCTGTTACCTTGGTTCTAGCAGGGTTTTTTTTTGTTTTGTTTTGTTTTGTTTTGGTGGATTCCATAGCATTTTTTAAAATATTTTATTTTATTTTTTTAAGATTATATTTATTTGGGGGCGCCTGGGTGGCTCAGTTGGTTAAGCGACTGCCTTCTGCTCAGGTCATGATCCCAATGTCCTGGGATTGAATCCCACATTGGGCTCCCTGCTCAGTGGGTAGCCTGCTTCACCCTCTCCCCCTGCTGCTCTGCCTGTTTGTGCTCTCTCACTCTGTCAAATAAATAAATAAAATCTTTTTTTAAGTTTTAAAAAAATCTTAAAAAAAGATTTTATTTATTTGTCAGAGAAAGAGTGTGTGCAAGCAGGGGAAGTGGCAGACAGGAGAAGCAGGCTCCCTGCTGAGCAAGGATCCCAGTGTGGCATGTAGATGCTTAACCAACTGAGCTACCCAGGTGCCCCAAAGATTCTATTTTTTAATAATCTCTGCACCCAGTCGGGGGCTTGAACTCATGATCCTGAGATCAAGAGTTAGATGCTCCCCCAACTGGGCCAGCCAGGCATCCCTCCTTAGCATTTTCTATATACAAGATCATGTCATCTACAAATAGAGTTTTATTTCTTCCTTTCCAGTTTTATACCTTTTATTTCCTTTTCTGTCTGATTGACCTGGCTAGAACCTCTGGTACACTGTTAAGTAGAAGTGATAAGACTGGACATCATAGTCTTGCCTGATCTTAGAAGGGAAAACCTGGCATATCAGAGTAATACTGGCTTCACAGAGTAAGTTCAGATATATTTGCCCTTATACATATGAAGCAGATTTCAGACTTCATTTCATTTGTATTTCAGCATATCTCTTTAAAATACAAGTATTCCCTCATTGGAACATAATTATTTTTAAAGGTTTTGTTTTTACGTAATCTCTACACGCAATATGGGACTTGAAATTACAACCCCAAGATGAAGGGTTGCATGCTCTACTGACTGAGCCAGCCAGGTGCCCTGGAACATAATTATGTTAGCGCCGCCACACCATTTTATTTATTTATTTATTTATTTATTTATTTATTTATTTATTTATTTACTGTGTATTCACCCCCATGACATCTTTATTTATTTATTTATTTATTTAAAGGGTTTTATTTATTTATTTGACTGACAGAGATCACAAGTAGGCAGAGAGGCAGGCAGAGAGGCAAGCAGAGAGAGACAGGGGAAGCAGGTCCCTGCTGAGCAGAGAGCCCAGTGTGGGGCTCCATCCCAGGAAACTGGGATCATGACCTGAGCCGAAGGCAGAGGCTTTAACCCACTGAGCCACCCAGGTGCCTCTCCCATGATATCTTTAAATATCCAGTCACTTAAAGAGTTTTAAGCAGGGGGTGGGTGTGGATGATATGATTTCCTTTCCTTTTGTTTTATTTTGTTATTTTTTTGAGGGGGAGAGTGTGTGTGAGCAGGGGATGGAAGGAGAGGGGCAGAGGGAGAAGGAGAGAGAGAATCCTAAGCAGGTTCCATGTTCAGCCTGGAGCCTGACTCAGGGCTCAGTCTCATGACCCTAAGATCAAGACCTGAGCTGAAATCAAGAGTTGGTTGCTTAACTGACTGAGCCACCCAGGTGCCCCATATGATTTCCATTTTTATTTTTATTTTATTTTTTATTTATTTAATTTTAATTTTTAAAAAATCTTATTTATTTATTTAACAGAGAGAGAGGGAATACAAACGGGGAGTGGGAGAGGGAGAAGCAGGCCTCCTGCTGAGTAGGGAACCCGACGCGTGGCTCGATACCAGGACCTCAGGATCATGACCTGAGCTGAAGGCACCCAACAACTGAGCCATCCAGGTGCCCTGATTTACATTTTTTAAAGATTTATCCAGTTGCTGCAAAGAAAATGAATTATCTGGAGGCAGGAACTGATTGCAGTGAGTAATAGAAGGCTATTGCAGAAGTCTGAATAATGATAGAGACTTAAAATAGGTGGTGAAAGAAGAAATGGAGTGAAGTAGATGTATGTAGTCAGTATATATTTTGGAGGTAGAGCAGATAGGACTTCATGATGGATTAGGTATATGGGTCAGGGAAGAATGGAAGGATTGATTGAGCATGCCTTCTGGAAACTCTTAACCTCTACCACAAAGCATTGTTCTGATTCTCCTGCCTTCCTTGATGCTACCTTCTTTGTCAGTCTCTAAGTTGTCTTATGAACTTGCCTCTCTGTTTACGCTTTTGTGTTGGGAAGTCATCTACTCTCTCATGTCTAAGTCCAACCTCCCTGTAAAAGTCCCAAGTCTGCCTTTTCACTTCTGAACCCCAGTCCAGAATTTCTATTGGATCACTCTACCTGGGTATCCCTTCTGTACCTTCAGCTTTTCTTGGACTGTTTGCTTTGAGGAAACTATAGTCAGATTGGTACAGCTTGTCTCTCTCTGGCTTGGGAGACGTGCTTACAGGTTTTTAAGCATGGATTTTTATACCTTTTATACATGTTTTAATGATGGAAGCTTTGCTTCTCTAGGAAATATATTTAGCATACCTGGGCAGCATTTTCTTTCAGGACCTCGATTTCCTCATAGGTTAAAATGAGAAAAAGGCTAAGCTTATCTTCTGCTCATTCCTCACCTCCATATCCGCTGACTTGCTGTCCTTTATTCTGACTCGCAAATTTTTGTTTATTTATTCACTCTGTTAATTATTCAGCACATTTAAAAAAATATTTTATTGGGCGTCTGGGTGGCTCAGTGGTTAAGCCGCTGCCTTCGGCTCAGGTCATGATCTCAGGGTCCTGGGATCGAGTCCCGCATCGGGCTCTCTGCTCAGCAGGGAGCCTGCTTCCTCCTCTCTCTCTCTCTCTGCCTGCCTCTCTGCCTACTTGTGATTTCTCTCTGTCAAAAAAATAAATAAAATCTTAAAAAATATATTTTATTTATTTATTTGGCAGAGAGTGGGAGTACATAAGCAGGGGGAGAGGAAGGGGGAGAAGTAGGCTCCCCGCTCAGCAGGGAGCCCAATGTGGGGCTCGGTCCCAGGACCCTGGAGTCATGACCTGAGCCGAAACCAAGAGTCGGATCCTCAACCAACTGAGCCACACAGATGCCCCTCAGCACATTTTAGGGCTGTGTTATATGTCTGCCAACATACCAAGCATTGGCTCCACTATTTTCCCAGTTCATCCAGATGTAAGGCTTTAGTTACTATTAACTTTCCTAAACTCCCTATCTTTTTCATACCAAGACTCTTAGGTCCTCTCCATGTCGTCTTCTACTACTGAAGTTCAGATCCTTTGTTAACCTTTGCCATGACTCTTGTCCCTAATTCTTTTTTTTTTTTTTTAAGATTTTATTTATTAATTTGACAGAGAGAGACACATCGAGAGAGGGAACACAAGCAAGGGGAGTGGGAGAGGGAGAAGCAGGCTCCCCGCTGAGCAGAGAGCCCCATGTGGGGCTCGATCCCAGGACCCTGGGACCATGACCTGAACAGAAGGCAGAAGCTTAAGGAATGAGCCACCCAGGTGCCGCTCTTGTCCCTAATCCTAGTCTCCCTCTCCAGCTCTCTTCTCTTCTACTCTGCTTAAGTGAGATGTGTAACATCTTCCTAAATATTCTGTAATCTGTAACTCTATTTGTGTGACTCTCATCACTTACTAAATAAAGTATAAACTCGGGCTGTTTAAGATTCTGTGATCTGGCCCTACTTGTCTTTCCAGCCTTGCTTCTCACTACTTTTGCAATAATGTGCTCATCTTCATTCCCCAGAGATGTCTCATTATTTTCTGCTTATGTGCCTCTCTGCTCACATTGTCTGTCCACCTCCAGTATAGTACTCCTTTTCTCATATATCCAAATC